>NW_006159807.1:1322293-1373750 GCF_000334495.1 Tupaia belangeri chinensis | reverse complement strand
AATGCTTTATCTCCATGGTCACAATAGAGGGTGGGCTGAAGTTCTTTCTAGGCAGAAGTAATCTTGACCTTTGGAAGGCCCTTAAATTCTTCCTTTCTTTATGTACAATAGGATTAGGCCAAAACTGGCCCAGGACACCTCTGCCCTCTCCAAGTGAAATAGATAAATGTATTAGGACTCCTCAAATTAAGTTTTAGATCCCTACAAAACTGTGTATAAGTACCATTCTTTATTAAGATCCATAAAAACTAATATCTATTCTTGAGATTTTCTTTTCTCAGCACCAATCCCAGTAATCAGAAGATGGCTGCTGCACCGCATCAGCTGATAATCATCTCTGCTTACCGGAACCGCTTTCCCGAAACTGCATTCCATGGAGACCCACCTACAATTGAGGAACTGCACTAGACCCACCCTTAATCCACCCCTGAATAGGAACTGCACTAGACCCACCTTTAATCCACCCCTGAATAGAATCTATGTTCTTTATTGTTAAAAGACTTTATGAGCTGATAATTGAAACACGTAGCCCCTCTCCCATTTACTTGTATGTAACACATTTTCAATAAAAAGGCACGATGATTCCTAGCAGTCGTCACTCCTCAGAGGGCGACCTCTGAGGGGTGTCCGGCATAGGACATGCATGAAAGGCATGGAGGCCTCTGTCTTCTGTTCACCTTCGCCGCCTTCGTCGAGATAACCCACCCACGCCGAGGCTGGACCCCGGCAGGACACCAGTTTTCAGGCCCCTCATACAGAGTATATCAGTGATGGTTTGAGCAAGGAAATAGAACTGCTATGAGTGATATGGAAAAAGGGATTTATTATGAAATTGAGGGAGCCAGGGAAGAAGTTTACAGAAATATTACGAGCCTGAAAACATTACTATAGGTCAGCAGGATGTAGTCAGTGAAAGCCTGGACATGAAATGGGGAAGAAAGATGATAAATAAGAAGCTATAAAAATATGGATCCAGCAGGTGGCATGCTAGGTAAGTCACCGGATTCCCACATGGCTGACCACAGTTCAAGACCTGGATCTGGCGGTTTGAAAATCATGTAGGGCGTATGCGTGAGTATGCAAAAGGGATTGTCCTTCCCCCTGGAGGTGATTTCTCACTTTCCCTCTCTCTCTCTCTCTCTCTCTCTCTCTCTCTCTCTAAGGAGCACACATGCCCTATGGCAAAAAGAAAAGAATATGAGGACAAACTGAAGCCTTCGTTTGTGTGTCATCACCTCTAACCTCAGTGATGCAAGAGACCTAGAGAAGAAACTGGTGCTCTTCATTGTACACTGCACACTGCACATGCAGGACCCAGAGAAGGTGAAGGAGGTGTCTAACAGGAGCTGCAGGAGTGTGCGCTCAGACTTCACCAACCGGGCAAGCCAGCAAAAATACCAGCCATAATGTTTGTGAGCTGCAAAAGAGCCTGCAGCTCTGCACCCATTTGTAAAGCATAAGGCTGCTGCTTTGCTTTGCTCCCATTTGTTGGGTAAATTTCTCCTGTGGTCAGCCCTGCCACAGAACCATCAAAGGAAATCATTGAAATGTAGGTTCACCTTAACTAAGTAACGACAGTACCCACAGGGATAGTTTGGGCACATCAGTTACCAGAGCATGCACAGTGAATAAGTTTGGATCACACTTCATCTGAACAGATGAATCTATTAAAATAAGTACTTGTTTTAAATAAATAATTGTACTGAATATTTGCACTCTATGGAAGAAATGGAAAGCTCTGAAGATATAATAATAAAGAGGATAAGTATAGATACCAGAGATTTTAAAGGAACAGAATGGATGGTAGCGAGTGGGTGGTAGAAGGTGGGTGTAAGGTACAAAGAGAAAATAACATTTAACAGGAAAAAAATGTTTAAAAAAAGCAAATAAATTTAACCTATTAAGCAAATAGAAAAGAAAGATAGCTTAGAAAAATGTAAGGATCAACCTCAACCATTATGTCTTACGACCACAACCCAGCACTCAAGCACAATGCCTTACACAGATTTTCTTTTTGAGAGATTTTTCCTATAGGGCGCATGCGCTCACCTAAGAGACAGAGATAAGAGAAATGAGAAATCACCCTTCCCCCAGAGTGGGTGGCCATGCCACAATCCCTTCTCCCCCATTCTCCTTTGGGGATTTTGGGTACACACACACACACACACACACACACACCCAGCATGAGTTTTAAGCTGCTGAGTCTGGGACTCGAACCGCAGTGGGCTACGTGGGACTCCAGCAACGTAACCATTACACCATCTACTAGTCCTCATTTAATTTATTTTTTGTTCTTACTTTTTAAAAAGTTTACATTTAATCACTGTACATCATTACAGCATACAAAATTGTTTTTCCCTGCATATCAGTCAAGTCAAAGATATTATCAATAGATAATATATATTATCAACAGATAACCTTTCTTTTGGTGTCTGATAAAAGCTTCTCCTTTTTTGTTCCCCAGTCCAATTTTAGTGAATTACATCAGATAATCCTAATTATCTAGCTAAAAAAAAAACAAGTTTAACATGAAAGTCATAGAAGAGGAAAAAAATAGTAATACCATAAAATCTCTTTTGGGCCTATTAACATTATTTCATTGTTCAAGAAGGAGGTTTTCAAGAAGGGTCCAGACAGGGGCATAGTGGTAGTGAAGCTAGACACACATGGGAAGGCTGCTGGTCCACTTCCTGGGACCACTGTGTGCATAGTAGGTACACGAGTGTGTCTGTGATCCGAGCTGGCTAAGACTGGAGTAATTGTGTGGATCCTGTTTGGGGTGCCTTTCTCTCTGTCTAAGAAAATAAACTTTTTCCAAAGAAATTTTTTTTAATGAAAAAAATAAAATAAAGAATATAAAAAGGTGGGTCATCAGGTGGCATGGTGGTTAAGGCAACTGGATCCTGTATGGCTGACTTTACAGTTTGAGTACCAGACCCAGCACTATGAAAAACATGCTGAGCATGTGTGTGTGTGTGCCCAGAATCACAGGAGGAAAATGGAGGAGAAGGGAGTGCAGCATGGACATCTCCTCTGGAGGGGTGCTTTCTCACTCTTCTCTCCTCTCTTGTCTCTCCGGTGAGCACACATATGACAATGCAAATTACAATAATTTTCTTTTAAAAAAGAGGAAGCTCTGATTTTGACAAAGTAAATAACTTTAACTTTTTAACTTTAAATATAAAATGACTTTACTTCATATAGCACATCCTGATCAAGAAATAAATTCTTAATGAAGCAAGCATTGATATTAAGAATATAAATATAAAGACCAGGAGATGGTGCAATGGTTATATCGCTGGACTCCCACATGGTTGACTGTGGTTCAGGTCCCAGACCTGGAGGCTTCAAAATCATGCCAGGCATGTGTGCATTCATGCCTAGGATCCCAGGAGGAAAATGGAAGAGTAGGAGTTGCAACAGGGCCATCCCCCCTGGGGAGTGATTTCTGACTTTTCCTCTTGTTCTCTCTCTCTCTCTCTCTGTGTCTGGTGAGTGCACATGCCCTAAGGCAAAAACCTTTAAAAAAAGAATATACATATAAACAAAAAGACAATCAATAAATGCATCAAAGAGATGGTCAAATATTTCACCTGTAATAAATATGTGCGTTGACTTTTTTTTCCAGATATCTTATAAATGAATAAAAATAAATAGTAAATGAGAAAAGAAAAATTAACTAAATTAAACAGACAGATTATGTCTTTTTGTGTGTGTGTGGAGAGGTTTTTGCTTCAGAGTGCATGCGCTCGCCAGAGAGACAGAGAGACAGAAAACGAGAAACCATCCCCCGGGGGAGATGGCCACACCGCAATCCCTTCCCAGGGGTGATGGCCACACCAGAATCCCTTCTCCTCCATTCTCCTCTCGGGATCTTGGACACGCACGCACACGTGCACGTCATGAGTTTTAAGCCACCGGGTCCAGGACTTGAACCGTGGTCGACTACATGGGAGTTCAGCGACATAGCCATTACGCTAACTGCTGGTCCCCAGATAGATTATATCTTCATTTCTTCAAATAATCCAAAAAAACTTTAAGAAGTCATATATGGGGCCAACAGATGGGGAGGCACCTGGCAGTTCACAAATCATCCCAGGGGTATGTATGCATAGGCCATTATGTGGTATGGTAGCTAAAGTCCCACACAGCCAACTGTGAAGTTCAAGTCCTAGACCTGGTGGCTTGAAAATTATGCCAAGTGCATGTGCTTGCAAGCCTAAAATCTCAGAGGAGAATGGAGGAGAATGGATTGCAGCATGGCCTTCCTCCCACGGGAGAGGATGATTTCTCACTTTCCTTCTCTCTGTCTCTCTCTGACAAGTACATGTGTCCTGTGGCAAAAATCTAAAATAAATAAAGTCATTTTTTTGATAGGCAACGTTGAAAAGGAAACCACTTATAAAAAATTAATCAGCTTGGGACCAGCAGATGGCATAGTGGTTACTTCGCTGGACTCTCACATAGCCATGGTTCGAGTCTTCGACTCAGAGGCTTGAAACTCACACTGGGTGCATGTATGTGCGTGCCCAAAATCCCAAGAGGAGGCTGGAGAAAAAGGAGTTGCAGCATGGTTATCTCCCTGGGGGGTGATTTCTTGCTTTCTCTCTCTGGCGATTGTACATGCCTTATAGCAAAAATCTCTTTTAAAAAATATTAATTGGCTTGCATAAGTCCATCTAGGAATTTATCTTCATTGGGTAAAATAGACTTTTTACCAGTTTTCTAAGTTTTTTAAGGCCTTATTCCTATAATAAATTTCTTTTTTCATATCATTCACCGAGGGATCTGCTTCCCTGACTGAACCCTCACTAAAACAGATGCTCAGTACTAGGGGTCTCAAAATTAAATACCTCACAGGACAACAAAAAGACTCATCCCACCTACTGAATCAAAAAAATGATATATTTAAGTCATCTTCAAGTTAGTCATTGACAGGTGCTTTTAGGAGTTAACGTAATTTTAGTAAGCATTACTGGATAATAGTCTTAATTTGACCTGAGCACACATTATCTTTTATCAAAGATTAACCAGAAATTCTCTGATAGATATTATGATTAGTATGAGAAGTTAAAATAGTACATTGAATTAATAAGATATTTATATCAGAAACACTTGAGATTTTTAACAATCGCATCCCTTTATGTATCTTTCCAGGATAAATATTACATCTCTAGTCATTAAGCACCCTGAGTCCTGAAACAGATCTTTAAATGAAACCCGTAGTACTTAAATCCAATTTCTTTAGTCTAAAACTTCCCAGAAAAGACTATCTTTCTGTGCAGAAGCTGCTAAGAAGAAAATGTATTAGTTCCCAGAACCCAGGAGTCCCACTGTCCATTTTTAGCACATTGTGTCAGTAAGTTTAATGTGGACCAAATCTAGTCATTCATGAGGTTTGAAACATGCACCCCTTTAGTTAAATTTGAAGAATGGTTTATGTATGATGATATGATACATTATCATTTTAATCATGTCTAAATATTACATACTTTGCATGCCAAATTATTTGTTGAATGAATTAATGAATTTTTCCACCAGAACTATGTACCTATACACACATAATGAAAAGTCTACCTCGGATTTTTTTAAGAATTATTTTTTATTTTGACTTTGTTTATTTAATTCATTTATTTCATTTTATTTTAATTTGACCAGAGTGAGACAGAGTGGAGAGGGAGGAGTAAAAAAGCAAGCTGCCAGGTCCAGGACTCAAACCATGGTCAATCATGTGGGATTCCAGCACTCTTAACCACTGTGCCACCTGCTGGCCCCCAGATTGTTTTAAAAATCTATTCTAAGCATCATCTAATTTTCTGACTTTCAGAACCCATTAACAAGTATGTACACCCTGGAATAGATTCGGTTTGAGAATAAGCAATAGTTGGAAAAGATTACAGCATTAACAGAAAACTCTGAACTTCTTGTGGATTCTGAGTAAGAAACTAGAAAGGACTGAGTTGAATTCTTCAGTTTGGAAGACTGAAAAATAAGTCAGAACAGAACTATCCGTGACTATTTAAATGTGTGGCTAAGCCCATTTCAAGTTTAGTTTTATATTTAGAAAATAAATGAGACTGGTATAGTGTGCCCGCATGTAGAAATGTGTTTACAAAGTACAGAGACGCAGTCCTGTGCTACTGTTCCTGGGCATCTTCAGTGCAAGCTACGAGCAGCTCACCAGCTGCTACGGGTTTACAGGCAGTAGAAACAAGTAACTGGGGTTCTGCATGTCAAATCCTTCTCTATACTTATGTAGTGATAGTATCAAGTACTTGATTGAAGGTTTTTTGTTGTTGTTTTTTGAGAGGTTTTCGCTATAGGGCGCGTGCGCTCACCAGACAGACATAGAGAGAGACATAGAGACAGAAAGCAAGAAATCACCCCCCAGAGAGGATGGTCACGCCACAATCCCTTCTCCTCCATTCTTCTCTCGGGATCTTGGGCATGCACGCACATGTGCCTGGCATGAGTTTTAAGCCACCAGGTCCAGGACACGAACCGCGGTCAACTACGTGGAAGTCCAGCAACATAGCCATTACGCTAACTGCTGGTTCCCGATTAAAGGTGTTTTTGTGCGTGGAATAAATCAGAAGACTAGAAATCCATGAAGATATTCTCTCTCACACACACATGCACACACACATGCACCACGTAGGACCATCAGGCAGAATGCCCTCTAATGGAGCACTAAA
Organism: Tupaia belangeri chinensis; assembly: GCF_000334495.1. Lineage (NCBI taxonomy): Eukaryota > Metazoa > Chordata > Mammalia > Scandentia > Tupaiidae > Tupaia > Tupaia belangeri. The sequence continues at coordinate 1,367,055 of NW_006159807.1, read as the reverse complement.
ATCAGGCATGACTTGGTGGCACTGGGGGAAGCAAGTACTCAACTTCCCCAGCATTTCTCTGTGACAGTTTCTATGTCACATATGCCATCAATGGCCTGACACATGTATGCCATCCCCCTCAATAGCCCTGGGAGGTCCTAGGGTCAGAAGTTCCTCTCAAATGACTGACAGCCAAGGAGATACCATACCTGAATAGAGCCATCAGCCAGAGTGAGAAATAGGGCCCCATGGGGAATTCCGTTCTCTCCCAACCTTCACTCAGCATGACCTGCCTTGGAGAAAGCTTCAGACGAGGTCCTTTCTTTTCCACTTCAAATCTTGCCCTGAAACAAGGTCCCTCAGCCACCTGCAATTGCTGCAAATCAATTTCCAAGCAGAAATCACTATGCAATATATGCATAAGCCATGGGCAAGGAGATGACAAGCTGCTCTGCCCTGCCTCCTGTCATGTGGGGTCTCCTCTCTTCTCCCACAAAGTCCAAAGAAGTCAGAAAAGGACTCAGACTCACAGAATTACACGACTGAAGATGATCTCAGGAGATCAGCTAGTCCTACCTTCTGACATTACCCACAACCAAACTCCTTTCTCTCTTTTGGTGTATCGGGTTGGTATATCTGTTCAGTTTTAACATAATCAAAATGTCAGTGTAACCACTTGCAAAGAGTTATACGATTATCAAAGAACGAAATACTTCAATTCCACTATCAACCTACTCTCTCTCTGTACATTCCCTTTAACTCTTAATTGTATGTACATTTTGATAGGTTGCAATTTGAAATTCATTGTTCCTTATTAGAAAAATATCTACCTTATTAGGTAGCAGCTTTTTTCTTTAGTCATGATAGAGTTTGAGCATGTGCATAGGAGAAAGAGAGAGAGAGAGAGAAAGGAGCACCCTTCACAAGGTCTGATCATGCCATGACACCCTTCTTCCAGTCTTGTTGGAGGATCTGGGCACTTGTGCACATGTCTGGTATGTTTCAGGCTGATTCGGCGAGGGATTCAAATCATGGTCTTGTGGAATCCAGCTGTTCTTGAGTAAAGCTTTACAGCTGTGCCAGGGAGTCAACCCAGCGTGAGACAACCTGAGTCTTGTCATTCAAAAAAAGGAACAATCTCCCTCTCCCTCTTCCAGGAGCAGATTATTGCTCCTTTTTTTTTTTTTTTTTTTGAGAGATTTTCACTGTAGGGCGCATGCGCTCGCCAGACAGACAGAGAGAGACATAGAGACAGAAAGCGAGAAATCACCCCCCAGGGGGGATGGTCACGCCGCAATCCCTTCTCCTCCATTCTCCTCTCGGGATCCTGGGCACGCACGCACACGCGCCCGGCGTGAGTTTTAAGCCACCGGGTCCGGGACACGAACCGCGGTCGACTACGTGGGAATCCAGCGACATAGCCATTACGCTAACTGCTGGTTCCCTCCCTTTTGATATTTCTAGAATGAGGAGTTAATTTTTATTTTAATAATTAAGGTTTGGGTTATTTTATTCCTACTAAATGAGTACATATATGGTATATTTGCTATGAAACTATATCTCCAACCATCAAGCCTGAAGAGTCTTTCTATCATAAGCAGATTCTGCTATGCTCATTGGGCTTACAGATCCTACCCAGTGCATTTTAGCAGGGCTCAATAGCAGCAGCCAGATTTGTCATAATGAAGCAGATGGGCCCTCACAGTGGTGAGAGTCAGTGAGCAAGAGGGCTTACTGAAAATAAATGGTCGGGAACCTTTCTTCACTGTCCACCTGGAGCTGGGGGAGAGGTGGGAAGAGAAGCAGACAGGCTCATTATGATAAGAGAAAGACACTAGATACAAATGCTGCATATTGTATGAGTCCGTTTATATCAAGTATTCAGAACAGGCAAGTCTATAGACATGGAAAGCAGATTAGTGACTGCCAGAGGATGAGGAGTAGAGGAGGATGAGGAGTTACTGCTTATGGAGGTAAGCGGTTTCCTTTTGGGGTGATGAAATCATTCTGAAATTAGATGGTGGTGATGGATGCAAACCATTGTGAATTTACCAAATGTCACTAGTGGTAAACTCCATGTTATGTATATTTTACAATTTTTTTAAAAAAATATATCTTTGGGGACCAGCAGGTGACATGGTAGTTAAGGCACTGAATTCCACATGGCTGACTGTGTGGTCCAAGTCCTGAACTTAGCTGCTTGAAAACTGCTCCATGCACGTGTGTGTGAATGCCCAAAATCCCAAGAAGGGAATGGAGGAGAAAGGATTGTGGAGTGGCCGTATCCTGGGAGGTGACTTCTCACTTTCTCTCTCTACCTTTTTCTCTCCATCTCTCTCTGGTGAGTGCACATGTCCTGTAGCAAAGGAAAAAAAAAAATAAAGGCTATAACCTTTAAGAGAGGGAAAGTTTCCCAGTGCCTATGGTCCTCCTTTGTGTGTTCCTAATAGCATAGAGAGGAACAGATAACAGTCCAGGAGGAAGAGAGGGAAAAGAGGAACATTCTAAGAGCTGGGGGGAAGATGCGGCAGTTCTCACCTCTTCCTCTTCCAGGATTATGGCAGGCAGAGGGCCTTCACAGGCTACTTTGCAGTTGTGTAACATGTGCTTGTTCACCCACATTCAAAGAGTTTCACTTGTACCAAAATCTAGCTCTGCCCCTCATGCTATGTTACCCACAACAAGCCATGTCACCAAACATGCCTGAGATGCCTACTTCATGTGTGACCATCATGGGCCCACCACGCATCATCTCCTGCGAAATGTTCCTTCACAACATGACCAATTTGTAGTGAAGAGTTGTGAAGAAGCGATGACTTCTGACGGTCCAGATGTCCCCACAGTGAGAGAGACCCATTATTAATAGTAATAATCATGACAAAGTGTGCCATCAGTCGTGCACTTACTACAACAAGGCACTAGCCAAATGTTTCCTCAAATATCTATAGTAGGTGTTGAGTAGACATCATGGTCCCCATCTTACTGAAGAGAAAAGTGGAACCCAGGTCACACAGCCAGTAAGCGGCAAAACTGGGATTCAAACTCAGACCTGAGTAAGTGCAAAACTCTGATTCTTGATTAACACGTTACTTTCATGAAGGATATCACTAGCTCCTTATTAGTAGTCACGGTTACCTCTGGCATGAGCAGAAGTGGTTTTAATAAGTGTAAGTACCAGTTCATGCACTAACATTTGCCAAAGGGAAAAAAATAGAACGAAGTGGCCTAATACTAGCCATAAAGAGAATATAAGGCAGAAAATGCTTTTGAAATGGTGGATTCTAGCCATTCCTGCCCATCACCATGAGCAGCAACTGATGCCCTCATCAGACCCATAGATGCCAATCAGAATTAAGGCTTTCTCCCTTGCAGACAGTTGCTCTGGCACCCACGTAAGTCCACGGTTTCAGCTTTTTGGGATATTTCCTGAGTGATCCAGCTCCAACAAACTAGAGAGAACTTCTTCCATTTTTAGACTGGAATGATGCTCTTGCTAAGACCTAAGGACCAAACACATAATTGGCACCATATGGAATTTGGCTCTTAAAAACTGCATAGGGCAGATATTGTATGTCCATGGTCAATAAATACTGAATGTTTGCACACTGTGGCAAAAACTGAAAACGTGGAATGTATAATAGCAGGGAGGATAAACATAGATACCAGAGGCTGTATAGGAGGGGATGGGTGGGGGGAGGGAGGCAGGGAGAGGCTCAGAAAAAAAAAAAGCATGAATGTTGGGAAAAAACATGTTGCAAGCTATAAAGATGTACAATGATTAAATTTAAAAATAAAACAACTGCATAGGTCATTCTTAATAACAAGCACACAAAAGAAACTTCAAAGACTATTTAATAGTCTCACATCTGACTACATCCATTTCTTACCATGTTCACTGTTTACTCAACGCAACAACAACAGCTTGTCTGTGAGCACTGTGATGAGAACATTTGTGACCACATGCTGTCCTAATAGACTGGACATTATTACTGGATTTACTTATCTGAACTTACATAACTCTATAGCTATTTGTAAAATAACAGATAACTGGTAGGTATACTAACACATCTCATGGATTTTAGGGCATACCTTTCTTTTTTGCACATTAACAGCTCCAAAAGCAGATACATTTTACCATTACCATCAGCCAGCCTGTAGTCCTGACAAAGCTGGCCTGGTCTGCTCATGTGAAAATGCTGAGAGCACCAACACTGAAACTTACAGAATGGGTATCATTGACACGGCAGAATAGCCCAGTGGAGCACTTTTAAAGAAACACTCCAGCATCAATTCTCTTGAAGGTCAAGTTGATAATGTACTTAAACTTAAATTAAATAGAAATACTACTTCCTTTTACTCCCTTGAGTTTGCTATGCCTCAGTTTCTTTTTTTTCTTTCTTTCTTTTTTTGTAAAATAGGAATTTAAATAGGGATTTAAACAACCTAATATGTCATAGGTTGTTATAAGAACTGAATGGCTGACACACATAAATTGCTAAGTAAAGAGATCCACATGGTTAGAATCAAATGATTCTTAAGTTTACTATTCTGATCATTATCTTTATGATTCTTTTACATTCTGACCCACTGCCCAATTAATATTTGCATAAAAGAGTGAAAAAAGAATAACTAAAATTTTATATTTTCATCATTTTAAAGAATTTAATCCCCAAAATTAATTACTAAACAATGTTATTCCTAAACCTACATTAAAAAAAAATCCTTATAGACTCAAAAGTAAATGGTTCTCAAAGCATTTAACCAAAGGTAAAAATAAGTCCTATTTTCTCTGACATAGTGAAACTAAAAAGACCCAATGGTTCAGTGCAGTTAACCAAAAGATGCAGTCCAAGAAATTTTCTTAATAGTGGGGTTAGGAGGGTAAGAAAAAGAAAGGAAGAAAACTAGTTAGTTATTATCCACAATTCAGTCTTTCAAGAAGCATATTCTATTCCCCTACACACAGACACACACAGACATACACACACACACACACGCCATGCACACACCTATACTTTTTTTAAAAAAAGAAAGAGATCTTGAAAATGTTTAGTCAAATGGGTCTTAAATGTCAGTACTCGTTGGGAAAGGAAAAGGGCACCACACACGGATACTTCCCCTATTTGGTTCAAGACAAATGTACAAAAAAAAAAAAAAAAAAAGTTGAATTTTTTTTTAATTCCAAATAAAATAACAAAAAATATAATTACGATTTGTCCTTTTCTCCCCCCCCTCAAAAAAAAATAATAACTTTGCCTCATGTTAAAATGTGAAACATCTCAGCAGGACCAGCAGATGGTATAACAGTTACATCACTGGACTCCCACATGGTCAACTATGGTTCAAGTCCTGGATCTAGTAGCTTAAACTCATACCAGGTGTGTGTGTGCCTGCCTGAAATCTTGAGGGAGGAATGGAGGAGAAGGGATTATGGCATGGTTATCCCCCCAATGGAAGGGGGTGATTTCTCACTTTCTCTCTCTCTATCTCTCTGGCGAGTGCATGTGCTCTATAGCAAAAATCTCTCTAAAAAATTAATTAAGCAAATAAATATTACTATGGTGCTGGCATGTGGTGTGGTGGTTAAGGGCGCTGGACTCCCACATGGCCAACCACACTTTGAGTCTCAGACCTGGTAGCTTGCTTTCTCACTTTCCCTCTCTTTCTCTCTCTCTCTCTTTCACTCACTCTGTCCCTCTCTGGTAAAATTAAAATAAATAAATAAAGTTAAATAATTCTTTTAAAAAATGTGAAACATCTCAAGAGACAGTTGTGGATTTAGAATTTTATAACCAAGTTTTTTTTTTTTAACTCTAAAAATAAAGTATGTTTGGTACACACTATTCATCAATATACATTTATAAGGTGAGAACACTTTTCACACATAGTCCATATTGAAGCATGCCTTTTATAAATATCTACAAGACACTAAATCTCAAACAGAAACCCATGACTTCTTAGGGAGGCAGCAAGGTCAGGTGAAGAGCACTGGGCAAAAGGCAAGAAAACTGTCTCCTTTCAGCCAATCCCCAGAACAGTTGGGTGGCCCCAAACAAGTCTTTTGACCTGTCTGAATCTCAGAGTCTCCATTTGGACTTAAGGATCTGTACGTTCTTTCCATCTCTAATACTCTTTGAGGGGGGGGGACCAAAGGGAGCTGAATAGGGAGAACAAGGGGAGGGAATAGTGTTTATGATTCATATCATTCCACTGTCTTAACTGCGACTCCTTTTTGTGCTTCAAAATATACTGTCAACCTTTTATCAGTGTGCACACGCACACATGCGTGCACACACACTTCAAGGAGTGAATAACAAAGAATCATGCTGTGAAAATTATATATATGTATGTATGTGTGTGAATATATATATATATATATATATATATAAAATTTTGTGTCTCATATTGGATGTAGCCATATTTTTGGTGTCAACTATGAAACAGCAAACACAGGACACTCATGTCCCCCCTGCCCCCGCCCAAGTCTGCTGGGCCCACATTACATTGCCTTTTAAGGTCAGTATGGTTTTCACGCAAAACCTTTCTCCTCCACCCTCTGCTGACCAGAGAAGAGTGACCCCCTTAAGCTCCTCAACAACACAACCCACCAGAAAAGGTGCAATTTAATTCTTAGCCTGAAACACAGCCCATTTGGAAGGACACCAGTCACTAGGGTATTGTTAGTGCCTTGAAATGGCCAAGAGGGATTGCTGACTCTGCGAATATCACTCGAAAGGCAGGAATTCTATTTGAATTACTAACATAACAGATGTTTGCTAGGATCCACCGTGCAGTCTGCATACAGTTATGCTAATTTGGCAGCACTTCTCTTCCAGTTAGATCTGAGCCATTAGAGCACGCAGCTAGTAGGTCCTTCTGTCTAACTAATAATTGCCTATTATTGATATTAATTAACATTTTTTGCACCTTTCCTCAGTTTTGACCTAGTATCTGTTGGTAGTCTAATCACTGTGGCCTATTAAAAGTCAAAATACAGAGGCCTATCGTAGTCATGAGCCATTTATCAAAAAGCAAACAAGGCCAATTAAACAGGCAGCCAGACAGTTGTCTTGATTTGCCGCTGACTGTTTCTTGATCACCATTATAAATTGCTAATAGGGCAGAAAGCGCTAAGCGGGGAGCATCTGTGGGGGGTGGTTATTGCTCACTCCCTGCCTGGTGACAGGTGAGAGAGAGGCTAGTGATGGTCTTATTGATGCGAACTGCCCATCAGTTGGTAGTTATTGTTAAAGTTCATGATGCTACAGCTGATCCCGTCCTGCTGAGAGTCAATCAAATTAATTAGAACTAGAAATTCTTCTTTATTATTTTAGAGCACAGGGTACAGAAAGAAGTCCTGTAATTTGGATCCAAAGGCAATGAAGAAAAAAAAAATCTTCATGTAGTACAGTGTGGAAAAAAATCAGATATTGCTTCTTCCATTATTTATAATAAGGGCTGCGGCTAAAGGTTTTTATAGGCACAGATCAAGAGATCATAATAGAAGCATATTGACAGATTTTTTTCTGCAATACTCCAAGGAACTGGCTGTAGCAGGAAAATATATCAAAACCTTATCATCAGAGCTGAGATCTTCTGTGAAAAATCAATAAAGAGTTATACATGGTTTGAGTTTAAACAGTTCTCTGTAGTCATTTAAACATAGTGCATCTGTACAGCTTTCTACCTCTGGAGACGAGGTAGCCTAGCAACTGCAGGGCTTAAACCGATTAACTACAAATGAAGTACTGTACGCCTATCAAAGCAATTGTTCATCGTTGCCTTTGTTGCAGAGACTAAGCTAATTGAACATGATACAGTATGAAGATAATTAACACCCATGAGTTTGTTAATTGCCTGTTAGCATTACAACAGTCTCTCGGTTTCCTTTTAACTGTCTCCTTTGTAGCCTCTTACTTCCCTTAAAATAGTGCAGGACCTGTTTAACTGGCAATGATATCTTGGAGTTTATTAACCCTTTTTAAATTCATTTAAAAAAAAAAAAAAGCTCTGTCTTAATGAAGCATATTGCATGTTCTTGTTAAATGCAAGCCCCCGCTTTGTTTCTCTATTTTTCTGAGATTAGGAATTTGTTTTACACATACTGTACAAACTATGTTTGTTTTTCGTGCTAATTTATTTCAAGCAATTTAGCCATTATAAATGCTCTCAGAAAGAAAAAAAAAAAAAACCGGCTTTAGTGGTTCTCTTTATTACTCAGCTGCTCTGCTTTCGAAAGTGAGCGATAAATGTCTTTGAGGGTTGGAATATTAATTGAAGGCAGCATCTGGTCAGCAGCTGACCGGCTCCAGTTGCCCCGTTCCAACCAAGCAGGCAAGAAAGAAGCTTTGCTGGTTCTGTTTGCCAAGCTCTCAATTTTCCTCAGAGCTGTGGACTAAATGAACCCCCATTTTATCTCTGCTGGATCACTGCATGGATGCCAGAAAATCAATTGGGCAGGAAAATCTGTTAATCTAAAGTGAATTCAATCTAAGGAATAATTTAGAATAAAAATTTCAATCATTAGCTTTCTGGAAAAAGCACTTTTTTCCCCCTCAAGTCTATGTGCGTGTATCATGACAATACTTTGAAAGGACCTATCGCAAGAGTAATTCAAAGTCAATAGAATGGTCTAGCAAACAATTTGCTTTGGGGAAAAAACAAAACAAAACAAAACAAAACAACAACAAAAAAAAACTAGGGTGGCTGATTACAAGCTTAAGAGGAAATAGAAAACTTCAATGCTGTGTGGCCAGAAACAATTAACATGCTCAGGCCAGGATACATATCCAACACTCAAGACAGACTTTTCTCCTATTGAGAAGGAACACCTTGGGTGTGTCACAATTGTTTAACTTATCTCCTGGATGATCCTCTGTGTTTGTCGTATGTGTCATGGTTAGTACTTCCTGGTAAGCCGGTCCCAGAAGGGCCCACTCCTAGTGCCCAATTACAAGTTCTATCATCAATCATAAGTGTTATTTATTCAACAAAATGAATTGCTAATTAATAACTGATGAGCATTATGGCCTTGAGGACTATCACACTATTAATTATGGTTGGCATGAAAAAAATCTACCTGGCACATTTTCATCACTATTAGCCCCGGAAGCTTTCATGGAATATGCCTGTTGAGATAACCAAAGGAAAGGCTGGCCTTCATCCCTCTCCTGCATAAGGGCTGACACACACTGTGTGGTTAGGACTCCGCCAAACCAACCCCAGTATCCCAAAAATAGTATTTCTGTGGAACATGATTCATATGAGATGTGGGACATGATGAAGTCCCCACGGAGGCCCACAGGTACAAAATGTGGCCCTGCATACCCAGCCATACTCTGCTGCAGAAGTGACTTGGCCATAGCATGGCAGTTGGAATGTGGCCGATGGCTTATTTTAGAACTGGTTGATGCCCAGCTCAGGTTCTGAGCTCTGGGTGTAGCTCACCCAGATCACTTTATCAGGCAGCTCTGGGCCAGGACCGTTCACGTTTACTCACACTCAGTGGGAGTAGCTCATTAGCTTTGAGGACCTTCCGATCAGACTTAAAGAGGAGAAGCTGAAAAATCACCCTCTCGTCCAATGCTAGGGAAACAGATTACAGTATAACGCACACAAAAGTATAGTGATATTATAAAAGTCTTTGAAAGCAGAACAAATCTACTACCTCTGTGCTGTTTTCCTATCTAGTCTCCATATCTGCAGGTGGTGAATAAGTATGCGTGCATAACAAAGCATTGCAAAGACTTTTAAAAGTTAAATGAATAATTGAAGGGAAAAACTCCTTTTCTTCCTGCACATGGAAACTTGAAGTGAAGAGCTTGTTAAACAGTTATCTGGATAATTCTGTAATTTAGACAATTACTTCACATTTAGTGCCGGGTGGATTTTGGAGAATAAACTATTTGCATTGATCAAAATAACTGCAGAATTGGAAAAGCATCCTCTTTGTGCTGGGTAAGCAGAAAAACAATGCTAGTTATTTCCATTAAAAATGTTTGAGGGCTCAAGTTATGCAAATATGTTTCCTTACCATTCTGCCAAACTGCAGAGCCCAGCCCCTTTTGGTAGGTGAATACACATGTCCTGAGAAAGAAAAAAAATAAGAAAAGAACAGGTGTACCTCACCTCCAGATGGCACAATTATCAGTGGAGTTATTTTTAGTTTTCCAAAATCTAGAGTTAGAAAGGATGGTAAAGTGAAAGAAATGGTCACAGAACAACCTAATTAGGCAAAATGCTCCACGTTTCCACTGTTTCTCCTTTCTATAAAGACACTGAGAGGTGAGGACACACAGTTGGTAAGGGCTTGCCAGCCTTCAGGTTAGTAAAGTGATCAATTTCTACCCTTTTCTTCCTTACGGTGGCAACTATATCTATGTCTACGATGGCTAAGATAAGATACAGAGAGTCCACTTTGTTCTCACTGATTATGGAGGGAGAAGAGCAATGGAAATTTTTTTTTTTTTTTGAGAGGTTTTTGCTATAGGGCACATGCTCTCACCAGACAGAGAGAGACAGACAGACAGAAAGCAAGAAATCACCCCCCCAGGAGGGATGGCCACGCCGCAATCCCTTCTCCTCCGTTCTCTTCTCAGGATCTTGGGCACACACACACACATGCCCGGCGTTAGTTTTAAGCCACCAGGTCAGGGACGCGAACAGCGGTCAACTATGTGGGAGTCCAGCGACATAGCCATTACGCTAACCACTGGTCCCAGCAATGGAAATTTTTAAGGAAGGAAGGGAGAGAAAGAAGAGGTAGGAAAGTCAAGTCAAAATGGGATGGGGAGGGACCAGCAGTTAGCGTAATGGCTATGTCGCTGGACTCCCACGTAGTCGTCCACGGTTCAAGTCCTGGACCCGGTGGCTTAAACTCACGCCAGGCGCGTGTGCGTGCGTGCCCAAGATCCCGAGAGGAGAATGGAGGACAAGGGATTGCGGCGTGGCCATCCCCCCAGGGGGTGATTTCTTGCTTTCTATCCCTCTGTCTCTCTCCGTCTGTCTGGTGAGTGGATGCGCCCTATAATAAAAACCTCTCAAAAAAAAAAAAAAAAAAAAAGAGGGATGGGGAAGTATGGAGGGAGGATGGGCAGTCGAGAAACCTGGACTCTAAAGCCGACCCCACCACTTTCACAAGCTCAGACAGGCAAATTCATCTATGAAGGCCTCTGTTTCCACATGGTAAAGATGGAGTATTCATATGTAGTGTGCCTATCTCGCAGACTTGTAGGTAGGATCCAGTAAAAAATGTGCCTATGACTTTAATTTTGAAAGCACTTGGAAAGACAAAAATGTATGGTTTCTACTAAGTTTGTTTGCCCCTAGCTCACATCGACCCAATTACTTCAAACAAGGTGGTCAGACTATCACCAAAGGCTATCGAAGAGACTACGTCAACCAGACTCTAAGTTTCAGAATCAAAGACTTGAGAGCACTGAAACTTATATGATGGAGTATTTTGTTTTGTTACATTAAAAGTTAGGCAAAGAAGAACCAACAGGAGGCATGGTGGTTAAGGTGCTGAATTACCACCTGGCTAACCACAGTTCAAGTCCCAGATTTGGTGGCTTAAAAATCATAACAAGTAAACAGATAGATAAATAAATAAATGGCTTTTTTTTTTTGAGAGATTTTCACTGTAGGGCGCATGCGCTCGCCAGACAGAGAGAGAGAGACAAAGAGACAGAAAGCGAGAAATCACCCCCCAGGGGGGATGGTCACGCCGCAATCCCTTCTCCTCCATTCTCCTCTCGGGATCTTGGGCACGCATGCACACGCGCCCGGCGTGAGTTTTAAGCCACCGGGTCCGGGACACGAACCGCGGTCGACTACGTGGGAGTCCAGCGACATAGCCATTACGCTAACTGCTGGTTCCATAAATGGCTTTTTAAAAAATCAGGCAAAGATACCTGAGCCATGATTAGCTACTTCTAACAATCCAGTAGAGAACCCCAAATTTAATATGCATAATACTCACCTGAGAGAACGACTAGTGATTAAAAATTACTCTCGGTAACTCTGGAGTGAGGCCTGGGTTCTTAGCCAGCAGCTCTGGTCCCTCTGACGTGGGAAAGCCATGGATGTAAATGAGAAACCCGGCTCCTGCCCCTGTGAGGACATCACACTCTCAGCACACATCTTCAGCAGTCCCTTCGGGCAGTTGTAAACATACTTGACCCAGGTGGTGTCGTCCCAAGAGTCAAGAGAAACAAGAACGAGTAGTGGAGTTCCTTCGTTTTCAGCAAGACCAAGTTTGATTCAAGAAGTAATTTGCTCTAAACTTCATGGGAAACAGCACTTTTAGAACAGCCTTCATGATACTGATCAAAGAAATTTCGACGCTGTTCCTAAAAGTTTTGGGGAGAAAAACTAAAGAACCTAAACCAACTATACAAACATGTAGATACAAACATTTATCTTCCTCTGATAGAAAAATTGTCCTGTGATGGGACCAGTAGATGGTGTAATGGTTACATCACTGGACTCCCACGTAGTTGACTACGGTTCGAGTCTCGGACCCAGTGACTTGAAACTCAGGCCGGGTATGTGTGCATGTGTGTCCAAGATCCTGAGAAGAGAATGGAGGAGGAGGGACTGCAGCATAGCCGTCCCCACTTCAGGATGATTTATCTCTCTCTCTCTCTGTCTCTCCAGGAAGTACACATGCCCTATAGTAAAAATCTCTCTAAAAAAAGGAAAGAAAAATTGTCCCGTGTTCTTATTCCCTGAAACACTTAAGATTAATCATCATCTTTCTCTCCCCTTAAAAGACTTATTATCAGGGCCAGCAGGTGGCATGGTGGTTAAGGTGTTGGATTCCCACATGGATAAACACAGTTCAAGACCTGGACCTGGCAACTCAAAATCCACATTAGGTGCATGTGCATACATGCCCAAAAACCCCTGAAAGAGAAAGGAAGAGAAAGGATTGTGGCATGGTCATCCCCCAGGGATGATTTATCAATTTCCCTTTTATTATTTCTCTGTCTCTCTCTGGCAAGTGTACATGCCATATGACAAAGACCTAAAAAAAAATTCTTTTAAAGACTAGTTCTTATTTCTCTCAAAAAACAAACAGTGGGTATATTTTGTGTGGTGACATCAGAAATATTCTTTTTTTGAAGTAGGATCATTGGGGTCTTGACATCAAGGTAAATCTTAATGCAATATAGACGCTCTACCTCTCCCAGGCATCTCTGGACAAAATGTTCTCTGGGGGAGGAAAGGCCTCCAAAATCAAGCTGTTATCATTCCTATTCCTTCAGAATCAACAACTGTAAACTTTTTGAACTATAAGCTTATTAAAAACTACCCCTGAATCCAAGTAATGCTCCTTTGAGGGAGAAGGCAGCACCATGTTCTTAACCCAGAAAAGCAACTGTTTATGTGATAGAGAGCCAACATGGTAGGCTCCACATACTCAGGGTATTTCAAAAAGTTTGTAGAAAATTTGAATTAAAATATGAGTTTATTTTGGTGTAAAATAAAAACTTTGATATCCATCATATGATATGCATGTTCATGAACTTCTTGAAGACTCTCTCATACTTTTCTGCATTCTCACAGGGAAGTGGAAATTCTATCCTAGAGCAGGTTTGGATTCTAGAGTCTGGATCAAGGCATTTTTGAGCCACTATTTTCTTCTACTCTGTTCTTTTGTTGTTTTCAAATAAAACCCTGGGCTACTGGGAAGGGGTTACTGCTTTTACATTAAATAAAATGTTTCATTCAATATTTTATACATTGATATTCCCCAAACTATGTTCCATGGATGAGCTGCTAAAAGATATTCATGAGAAAGACTGTTTCATGGAAGTGCATGTCCTATGACAAGAACCGAAAGAAAGAAAGAAAGAAAGAAAGAAAGAAAGAAAGAAAGAAAGAAAGAAAGAAAGAAAGGAGGGGGGGAGGGAGGGAGGGAGGGAAAGAAAGAAGAAAGAAAGAGGAAGGAAGAAAGAGAGAGAAAAGAAAGTAAAAGGGTAGAAAAATATGTAAGGCAAATACTAAAACAAACAACAACAACGAATGCTTATGTGGCTCTATTAATACAAGATAAAACAGACTTTAAGGCAAACAGAATTATTAGAAATTAAGGAGTCACTACAAAATGAGAAGTTTCATTCACCAGGAAAACATAATAACTCTAAGCTTGAATGCACTCATAGCATATAGCATCAAAATACATTAGGCAAAAATCATCAGAACCACAAAGAAGAACAGCCACATACATGATCAATAAATCAAGTAACCAAACGATCAGTAAAGGTTCTAAAGATGTGAAGCAAATGCTTGGGGAGGTTGCGAAAGAGATGGGGTTGGGATTAAGACCAGGGTAACTTACTCTACCTCAGAGCACTTTCCACTGTTCTTACTAGGCAAGATAATGGACATTGATAAGAAGTAAGTGACATCAGACTCTGGGAGACTGTGTCTTTAGTGCAGAGGATATTTTCATAGTTCACCAAAATGTAATGTCAATAGTGTTCCAAGTTATCCTAATGTCTGTGAGAAAAAAAAAAATGGTATGATTTTTCAGAGATCAGTCAGGTGACTTTAATACATCAGTTGTTCCCAATCTGTTCCTCTTCTTCGTTGTTAGGTGTAGAAAGTGTGGGGGGGAGGGGAGAATTATATATGTGTGTGTGTGTGTGTGCGTGTGTGTGTGTGCAATTTCCTTGCTGCTCAGGACCAGTGACAATTTTGATCTTCACAGAGCACCTCTGCTTAGTCTAAGTTGTCTAAGAAAAGTAACTTATCATGACACAACATTTTATCTGAAACTAAAAACCATGTTCTCTTCCCTAGTCCCTAGCATCTCTTCTGATTTTCAAGGTACATTCTATCTTATAGATAAGATAGATCTGTTGCGAAGTTAGATAAGCTATAATCAATATCACCCAAAAACTGCAAAATCGTTTGCCCAGAATATAAGAATTTCTTTCTCTCTTTTCCTTCAGTAGAAGTCATGGATAATGGCACTTCGAGAAAAATGTTTCAGCGTGGAGACCATTTTTCTATTTTAGCAGCCTTCATCTTCTAGTAAGTATACACTGAGCCAAGCCTAGCAAACACCATGCTTACCAGGGGAGGAGCCCTCCCAGCTGAAGTTCCCATGAGGACAGCCAGCTGAGGCCCTGGAAACATGCTTCCTGGGAGAGCTAAACAGTTGGCAGCAACAGGCACCTGGCACTGACAGTACAACTTAGCCAAATCCTGTGGCAAGACAGGCTTCCCAGCGTCCCAGCCCTGTTTGGGAGGCCAGAGTTCAGGGGTTACCATTAACCCTCTGGTTTTCCTACCTATTTGGGATCATTGACGTCTCTGAAATAGAAGTCAGTACTGTAATATGTTCTCCTACTCTTCAGAAGAAAAGCGTACACTCAGACACAGCAACTTTTGCTCTCTAGCTCAGAAGGTCTGACCCCAGTTACAAAACACTGCTCCAGCCTTAAATTCTCATAGGACTTTTCCTAAGTTCCAGGAAGCAAGTGTCTGACCATATGCATTCTGGGGTCAGGCTCTCAGTCTGAACTCTGGCCTCACCACTCACAGTGACCTCATCACTGACCTTAGACAAGCACCTTAATCTTCTGTGCCTCCGTTTGCTCATCTATAAAATGGAGGTGATATCTGTTTCATAAGGATATTATCAAGACTGAGTACGTTTAGAAGGGTTTAAATAAGTACCTGGCACAGAAGGTAATGCATTGGCGTTCATCGTGATGTTCCTCGTTTTACTTCTAGTCCTCCATGAAGGTGACTTGGCATCTTTTCTTAACCAGACTAGCTTCTTGGTAAAGGCTGAACTCTCTCTTCACCTCTGCGATTCTCGCCTTCATTCTCCCACCTGTCCTTTAATGACCTGTATCACAATTTATTTTTGACAAACCCAGAGCTAGTATAACCCTTCACTATTACCAAATTTTTAAAAGAATATTTCCATAGTCTTCAAGTAAATAAGTCTTTTTCTGCGTTTGTATCCCATTCCCAAACTTGAGATCTGTGGGAGTTACCGTATGTCGCTTTGGGTCACCAATTCCCTGTCTATTTTTTAGAGGTTTTATTTATTTATTTTGACTATAAGCCCTGTGCGCTTACCAGAGAGACAGAGAGACAGAAAGCGAGCAATCACCCTCCCCGCTCAGGAGGATGGCCACACTGCAATCCCTTCTCCTCCATTGTCCTCTTGGAATTTAGTGCACTCACACACACATGCCCAACGAGAGCTTGACGTCACCGGATCTGAGACTTGAACTGCAGGTAACCACATGGGAGTGCTGCACCTTAACCACTATGCCACCTGCTGTCCTCCAACTCCCTGGGTTTTTTTTTTTTTTCCTGTAAGAAATTTTTGCTACTCCCTCCCTCTCTCCTTTTATCCAAACCTATCTTGGGGTCCCTTATAACCACCATTCCTAGGAGTAGAAACTTAGAAAAACAAAAATTTCCTCTCTTAGTGATTTTGAATTTTAACAAGAAATTTTGAAAGAGAGTCCAAGACAAGAACTCCCAATGTAAGCTCTGCAGATGTCGCATTCCCTTGGGGTGGGGTGGAACAGAAAGTGACACCTCTCAGAGCTGCTGTCTATCTATCTGGTGTCGCTGGCCATAGATCCAACTTGGTTCCGGGCACACCTTTGCTTCTAAGCAAATCTTGGTTGAATTATTGGGCATTATTATAAAAATGTGGGAAAAAATTAACAATTTAGCTGTTCCAGGGGCACAGTTGAACTATAACTTAGACATAGAGTCTTTGTATGATAAGGGGGAAGAAAACTCATTGGTGTGAAAGGGTCTAACCTATTCCAGATGGTTTTCTTGCTTTACTTCATTTCATCTTTCCTATAATTCTATCCCTGGTTTACAGCAGAAAAAGGCATAATGGAATAAAAATGCAATAGTCTTTGGACTTCTTTTTAACTTCAAATCATTGCCTAACAAGTTCTTAATTATCAAAACAGATGACAATAGAACTTTTCTTAGAGCAGGGGCTTGAGGCTCATGGCCACTTCCACTGTGCGCCCATACAGCACGCACTCCCTTTCCCTTGCATAGCTCTTCACCCTGAAAACACAATTGGAAACCCCTGAATTCAGAGGCAGACACACTGGCATTTGACTCCCGTGTCCCAGAAATGGTGAGGACTCAGAAAGCCTCTGTACAAGACAGGGTAGTTCTGATGACTACAAAGTGCAAGGTGGGCCTGAGGGGTCACATGCACAGACAG
Organism: Tupaia belangeri chinensis; assembly: GCF_000334495.1. Classification (NCBI taxonomy): domain Eukaryota; kingdom Metazoa; phylum Chordata; class Mammalia; order Scandentia; family Tupaiidae; genus Tupaia; species Tupaia belangeri. Next base: position 1,349,846 of record NW_006159807.1, on the reverse strand, counting down.
TGTTGAGCCAAGGGTAGCCATGTGACTGCTCCAGACCCAGCCAACTTCAGAGTTTATGCCCTTCCTGACCCACTGCACCCACACCAGGATCCTCATTAGAACCTAGAGAAAGGGCTCAGAACCCAGAGGCAGGCCAGCTTTGGATCAAATATGGAATGCTAGCAGAGAACAAATAATACTGACAAAGCAGAAATTTTACAAAGGGAAGCACTGGCCCCTTACTGACACAGGCAACTGAATTCCCACATTGAAGTCACCCATCTGTGGGTGAATCAGTTAAATGTGGAAAGGGCTGATTGAAACACAAATGCAGGGCACCGGCACACGTGTGTGACTGGTGGAACATTTACTTGTCTTAAACCTGATATGAAGAATCCATGAGTCTAAAAATTGTTTTGATTTGTTTTGAAGTTTCTCTTTTAATCAGTTTTTAATATGATATAAATAAAATATTTTGTAATAAGTGCTAAAAGCACTTTTTAAAACCCATTAGGAACAATGAGATCAGTTTATTAATCATTTTTTCTAACAAAACTTCATCATCAATTCAATTCTATCTCTAAACATAATTCTTTTAAAAAAAACTTTTTTAAAATTATTTTTCATTTAACTTTATTTATTTTAATTTGACCAGAGGACAGAGTGAGAGAGAGAGAAGTGAGAAAGCAAGTCACCAGGTCTGGGACTCGAACCAAGTCAGCCATGTGGGAGTCCAGCATCCTTAACCACCCAGTCATCTGCTGGCCCCTCTAAACATAATTCTAAAACTAAGAAATGTACATGCCTCTTCCTGTTACCACAGCTAAATCTTTATACTCCATCGCCAAGAGCAGACACATAGCAGGTCTTTGATGTCCTTTATCTTCTCACTCATTGGAACACAGGCCCGCCACCCTTTCTACATCAGCCTCCACCACTGCAGAGAACTCAAGGGACTCAAAACACCCTTTCAGTTGGCACTGCCAATACTGTCTGGGTAGCCAGGTCTGGCTCCAATAGTATGGCTTGGGGAAGCCAGTGATGATTCAAGGGTGATGCAGGGCTCCCCAGCTTGAGCTTGGTGAAGGGCAGGTGATGAAGAGGCACATCCTCTTCATTAGAGGACAGCATGAAGGGAAGCCAGCTGAGATAGGTCAGTTCTCAAGCAAGGTATGCTGAGTCCAGCAGTGGGCTTTCCTCTGGACAGGATTCAAGTCTTAACTAGCTCTAAATCCACACTAATTATTTTATTTTATTATTTATTTATTTATTTATTTATTTTTTTGGAGAGATTTTCGCTATAGGGCGCGTGCGCTTGCCAGACAGACAGAGAGAGACAGAGAGACAGAAAGCAAGAAATCACCCCCCAGGGGGGATGGTCACACCGTAATCCCTTCTCCTCCATTCTCCTCTCGGGATCTTGGGCACACACACACACGCGCCCGGCGTGAGTTTTAAGCCACCAGGTCCGGGACGCAAACCGCGGTTGACTACGTGGGAGTCCAGTGACATAGCCATTACGCTAACTGCTGGTTCCCAAAATCCACACTAATTCTAAAAAGCACAATTTCATGTAGCTTCGTTATAGGAAATAACACTGTCCTGAATTGTATTTTTCTATACATAGAAGAACTGTCAAATGGTGTTTCTTTTTTTTTTTTTTTTACTTGAATGAGGCCATTAATGAGATTTCGTAAGTGTAGCACAAGATTTGGGTTAAAGAAAAAGAAAGTAAATGGTTTAGACATACGTTGTTCTACTGCCATCTTTCAAACTATGCAACAAAGCATATCCAAGTAACTTCAGATCTGGGTCTCTTCTCCTCACCCCTGAAATGCCCTTCACTTCATTGTTGTAGACAGAATAATGTCCCCCTCAAAGATGTCAATGTCCTCATCCCCAGAATCTATGATGTTTTTCATATAGCAAAGGGGCTGTGCAGGTGTGATTAAGTTATGGATTTTAGGATGGGGAAATTATCAAGTATCCAGTGTGTCTGATGTGATTACAGGGTCCTTCCAAGTGAGAGAAGGAGACAGAAATGTGATAGTGGTAGCAGAGGTCAGGGTGATGCAATGCTTGACTTTGAAGATGGAGGAAAGGACCACAAGCCAAGGAATGCAGAGGGCCTCTAGAAAATGAAAAGGGTAAGGAAACAGTCTCTCCTAGAGCTTCCAGAAGAAACAGCCAAGTCAACACCTTGATTTGGGTCCACTGAGACCCATTTCAGAGTTATGACCTCCAGAGCTATGAAATAATAAATGTGTATTGTTTTAAGCCACTAAATGTGTGATAATTTGTTACAGCACCAATAGGAAACTAATCCACTCATTTTCCCTGCCCTTCCCACTCCACATTCCAACTTCATGCATATTCACAGTAGCCTGCCCTGGCTGAAGCATCCGTTCTTCCAGGAAGTCTTTCTTTCTGACTTCTGCTCCAACCCCTTCCCTAAAAGAGGCAAGATGCCTCCCTCAGTTGTGAGGTCTATCAGGGCACAATCACACATATTACAACTGCCAGACAGTTTGTCCATCTCCCCACTATCTTCTGCTTTCAGCAAAAGGCTGAGTATACCACAACCCTCCAAAATATGTCTTAAATGAATAAGTGCTACATGAAAAAGTTTTAAGTATTGGGAACCAGCAGTTAGCGTAATGGCTATGTCGCTGGACTCCCACGCAGTCGACTACGGTTCGTGTCCCGGACCCAGTGGCTGAGAACTCATGCCGGGCGCATGTGCGTGCGTGCCCAAGATCCCAAGAGGAGACTGGAGGAGAAGGAATTGCGGCGTGACCATCCCCCCTGGGGGGTGATTTCTCGCTTTCTGTCTCTATGTCTCTTTCTGTCTGTCTGGCGAGCACATGCGCCCTATAGCAAAAACCTCTCCAAAAAAAAAAAAAAGTTTTAAGTATTTCATTTTCTACTGCAAACGATACCCATTTTCACCTGGGACTGTGAACATGTATTGAACACATGAAAAAGTGCTATTGAATCCAAGTGCATTTATCCAAGAATCCTATCAGAGAAAAGTAATTCTGTGCTGAGCAGCTCGCTGGCCATTTTAGGGCTTCTTATGTTTCCCCAAGACCAGAATTATTAGCTTCCTTCTCAGCAGTCCTCTCTGAGGCATCTCAACTGCTATTCCTGGGTTTAATAAGAATTTACCAGATGTTAACTTTGCTCAGATAACTGTGTTTTAGGTTATTCTGTACACAGCAAGAGAGCCAGAAAAGGCTATCTGTATCATCTAAGAAATTTGAAATTGCTATCTGTATTAATAAAAGAAAAAACTTATCAAAGCAATGCAACTATTTTTCCAAAGGAAGGGGGAAAAAGCCTCATCGAGGGATATAAAATTCTGATGGGAACAGAAGCAAGCTTTTACAAGACTATCTGAGATAATGTCAAGTACAAGAACAAAAGAACATAAACGAAGGCTCAGAAAGGGTCAGACCCTCAAGGAATTTAGGCAGAATTTCTTTAGACATAGAGAAGTAGGTTTATAGACTAAAAAATCGCAGCGTTGATAGGGAGAAAGGCTATTGTCTGTATATTTGAACCTATTAAGTCAAAATTGTTCCCTGAGTTACATTCACATCATAGATCATAGCTTCTAATTCTTGAGAACAGAGCAACGTGTTTTGAGTAATAGGTTCTCTTCTGGTGGTGTTATCCTTTTATCTTCTTTTTCAACTTTCTGCAAATTAGTTCTTTGGTTTAGCCCCTTGCCAGAGCCTTAAGGTATGAAGTCCAGGCAACCCTGCTCTTGAAGGTCACCATACTGATTTCACAGATGAGAAAACAGAGCCAGCGAGATTAAATTGTATGTCATTGGGTAGGTGGTGAGTTCCTGACTGGGAGAACTGGAATTCAGAGCTATCATACCACAAAGGTATTGCTTGTTGAATTGGTCCATGGATTTGTGATTCCTCTTTTCCATCCCACAAATGAGGCTATGGTGATGAAATTCCTATTGACTCCAGAGACCATTGTTGTTTGCCTACTACATGCATGAAACCTTTATTGCAGGACCAGCAGTTGGTGTGATGGCTATGTCACTAGGCTCCCATGTAGTTGACTGCGGTTCAAGTCCTGGACCTGGTGGCTTAAACTCACGCCAGGCACGTGTGTGTGTGTGCCCAAGATCCCGAGAGAAGAATGGAAGAGAAGGGATTGTGGCATGGCCATCCCTCCTGGGGGAGTGATTTCTTGCTTTCTGTCTCTCTGTCTGTCTTTCTGGCGAGTGCACGTGCCCTATAGCAAAAACCTCTCAAAAAGAAAAAACCTTTACTGCAAAAGATGTCAATTATTCTCTGTGGCATTTTCTTGACACTGAATCTTGTTAAATGAGTAGTTCAGCTAATTTATGAGATGCACTTCATGGGGAAAGAAATCAGTTCTAAAAGGAAGGAGGACTTGAGCTAGCAGTTGTGGGATGGGTGAAAGTTGAGTACATGCAGAAAAGGCAGGAGAGTGGAGGAGGGTCAGGAGAGGACAGTGTGTGGGGAGACTACACATTCTCAGCAGAGGGCTTGTGAGAGGCCAGCCTCCTTGGCATAGGGCACGTCAGAGCTGGAAGCAGTCTCAGGGAATAGTCAGTGTTCGAGCGGACCAGGTCAAAGCAACAAGCCCTTTGAAGGGGCAGCCCAGGTCAAACCAACCCCACATAGGGCAATGGCTGGCGCGGAAAGCACGTCATCAGAGCAGCTGCGTTGAGGTGGTGGAAGTCAGGACAAGGATTAAAGCAGTGAGCTAGTCTTCCCTGGCCTTCTCTGTACAACAGAGACCAGCATTTGTTTTTATAATGCACATTTAAAATGGAAGTGAAATATGTTATTTGATCAGATTGGCACATTTTTTAAAATGTTATTATTGTCTCTTATGGCTGCTATAACAAAATACCATAAACCCGGGGTCTTGTAAACAATAAGAATTTATTTCTCACAGTTCTGAGGCTGTCCAGGACAAGACATCAGTAGATTTGGTGACTGCTAAGGGCTGGTGTTTGGGCTCATGGATGGCTCCTTCTTGGTGTACTCTCACATTGTGAAAGGAGCTAGCTAACTCTCTGGGGTCTCTTTTACAAGGGCACTAATCCCTTATTAGGGCAGCAAGAGAACACTGGGGGAAAGGAGAAAGAACAAAAGAGAAGATGTTTCTAAAGGCCTGTGCCTAGTACATCTTACATGTTCAACACATAATCGTTAGGCAAATGAATTAAATTTTGTTTGTAGAAAATTTATTCTAATCTACAACCATCAGTGAATATAAGACTGTCTGTCTTATAACACTCTTACCAGCATATCTGCTATGAATATTTGTGTCCCCCCCAAAAAAATATATTTTTTGAAATTCTAAATGCCCAGATAATGGTATTAGAGGGTAAGACCTTTGGAAGGTAATTAGGTAGTAAGAGCAAGGGGATTAGTGCTCTTAGAAGAGAGATCGACTATAGAGAACTAGCCAGCCCCTTCTACCATATGAGGATGGGGCTTCATCAGTCACCAAAGCAGCATTCTCCAGTCTCCAGAACAGTGAGAGATAAATGTTCACTGTTTAGAAACTATTCAGTTTATCATATTTTGTTACAGCAGCCTGCTCTGACTGACACACCCACCCAGACCCAAACTGATCCAGAGTACAGATTCAGCTCTCTGCCTTGTTCTCCTTTCAAAACATAGCCATTGTGATCTCATTCCACTAGGGCCTTGTATCAGCCAGGTCAACCTAATAAAGTGTCGTGAGTGACATCAAACATAAATTTAAGTTAAACAAATTCAACTATGCACCCTTGAGAATGACAACAAATATTTTTAAATATAACCTGAATCCTGGGCCGGCAAGTGGTGTGGTGGTTAAGGGCACTGGACTCCCACATAGCTGATCGAGGTTCGAGTCCTAGACCTGGAAGCTTGCTTTCTCACTTTCTCTCTCTCTCTCTCTCTCCCTCTCTGGTCAAATCAAAATAAAATAAATAAAGTTTAGTGAAATAACTATATATGTGTGTGTGTGTATACATATATACACACACACACACACATATATATAACCTGAATCCTAAGCTCAAGTCAAATACTTCTTCTGGAACTCACCCAAAACAGTGATCTATTCCAAAACTGTGGAAAAACTGTGTCAGAAAGTTCATACACACAAAATCATGTGTAGTAGAATTCATTGGCAATTTGATGGTGACATTGATTACATTGAATATTCCTTACCCATTGATTTTAGACTCTGACCCTGTCCCTAAGATTTTCCTATAATTCAAGCTCAAACCAATTACTGCTGAAGAGCTAATGGTTAACAATAGTGGGTTTCATACACAGAGATGTTTGCATTGGGAAAGCAGACATTTGGAGGAGTAATACTTTTTCCAGAATGGGTATAGTTCCTTTTAGCCAGCATCCTACTTATCCAATAGGCCTTAAATTCTTGCTGGCTGATCTGAAAACGTGGATCACAGTGTCTTGTATGCCCCTTTATATATTACACATGCTTTTGGAAAACTGTCATCAAAGTTTGGCTCAATGATAAAATCCACATTTTCTAAGCATGTAGCAGGAAACTAGCTGCTTAAGTACTTTCGTTATATAAGATCTCATTTAATCCTCACAATCACTCTGTGAAGTAGCTATTGCAGCTCTTTTTTAATAGATGAGGAAACTGAGGCTCGAAAAGTATTGAGTTGTGCCATTGGTAAAGCAAAGACTTAAATTCAAGTTAGGGCCAGCAGGTGGCATTGTGGTTAAGGCTCTGGATTCCCACATGGCCAACTGAGGTTCAATTCCTGGATACAGCAGCTTGAAATTCACACCAGGCACATGTGCTTGCATGCCCAAAATCCCAAGAGGAGAATGGATTGCAGCATGGCCATCTCCCAGGGGAGTTATTTCTCACTTTCTCTCTCACTGTCTCTCTTGGTCTGTCCAGTGAGCATACAGGCCCTATGACAAAAACCTTTATAAAAAAATAAATTGAAGTCTACTGACCACAAAAGCCAATTTCAGTATGGCAATGCCCCTGATGACTTCCACTTACAGCCTTTGATTTAGACTGAAAAGTTTCCAACTTTTGTGGTCATTCTTGCAGTACAATTATTATTTTTTTTAATTATTTTATTTAACTTTATTTATTATTATTATTTTCCAGTTTGATCAGAGAGAGACAGAGACAAAGACAGAGAGGGGAGAAGGGAGAAATCAAGCCACCAGGTTTGGGACTCAAACCAGTCTACCATGTGGGAGTCCAATGCCTTTAACACCACACTACCTGCTGGTCCTGCAGTATAATTATTAATAAGTAAACACAGCTTACTTCTCTATGTCCCTTAGCAATTTAAAAAGTACTTTTAGATATAGTCTCTCATTTCATTGTCTAAACCACACAAGGCAGCAGGACCAATATTATCACCCTCGATATTATAAATAAAAAACTTAATGACAAGAAAATTTAGGACTAAGATCACAGGTTTGGGGAAAGGTGGACAATTTTGTAGCTGGGAATGATAGGACATGAACTGGGGCATGTTCTGCCATACCACATGGACCAAGCTCAGAATGTTCATCAGCATCAATAGGCAGCCACACGTGTAGAAGAGCCATTAGCAAATGTGTCTTCCTTCACACTCAAGCAGGCGTAGTGACAGGAAGCCTCGACTGGCTTTGAGAGCCTGTGTCTTTCTCCTTAGGAAAGTATTTCTGGCTCATGCCGAACAGATTAGAACATTCCAAACTCATACCAAGACTTGAGTCAGAATCTAAAATATTTCTTTTCAATTTCCATAGTTTTTCTCCTTTCTAAAATTGTTCCCTTAATTAAAGATCTGCCTGTTCTTATCCCTTTCTCAGTAACTTTCCGAAGTACAAAAATTACATCAGGCAAAAATGTCTGTGCTTAGATTTCTCTGGCATATCCGCGTTTGCAAAAGCTTTAGTCACAATTAAGGAGAAATTAGATGGCCTTTGGCTAGGGATTCAAGAACATACAAATTCCATCCTCTCCACAGGGGCCCCAAGACAGAAAACACACAAGGAGAAACAGTAAGAGTGAAAGAAAATACCACTTTCTTATTAGCCAGATGTGCATATCTTAGATGAATCCTATTTCCCATACACGTATTATGGGCCATAGGGAAATCCTGCTAACCGTTATCGTATATTTATGTTCCAGGAGTAATAGTGACAACCTTGGATTCCATTCCTGGAAATATTCCTTTCGTTAACCTGCCAACACATACCAGATCATATCTTTAGAGACCATGAAAACATTTAATGAGATGTGGATACCACAGAGCTAACATTATATATATTTTGTCCTTCTAGGCTGCTCCATCCAGTCGATAGCTTCAGACAACAGACAACTACAAAGCAGAGAGCAGAAAAACTTTCACTGTAAGAGGAGAGTGGACATGCATAAAGAACGGATTCCCCCTAATCAAATGAAGAACTAAGGGGTTAAATGCAAACTCGGCTGTGCAAGTGAGACCCACGAACCCTCCAGCACCTCAGGGTTGGAAATGCCAGTCCAAGATTTAAACAGATGGAAAGCGCTTCTTCTGTCCTTGAGAGGACAGATAAACATAATAAAAAGGAATGTGATGCCTGTTTTTTAAATTTCTCTTTTCAGTCACTTTTCAGCCATCTATTTCCTAAATGTTACAGGAACTTAATGCTACAATAATTCAATATGCAGGGAGATGTAGTCAGCCCTGAATATCCAAGAACCAGTAATTGAAGCATATACTACTGAGATTTTTAGTTATCGGTCTGAATGTTCTTTTGTGGCCACTTCTACAGATTTGAAATTTTTCCAACCCTGATCTTACTAATTCCATGCATTAAAAACTGAAATGCATCCAATTTTTCACTTCCAAAGAAACATGTTATATCAAAGATAATTATTATATTAAAATCCAGACTCACATAGCTAGAGTCTGAGATATTTAAATAAAAATTATGCAGTAATATTTTCCCTGTTGCCCTTATATCCCATGGTATCATAATGCTAAAAAGGAAACTCAGAAAATTTCTTAAGTTATTTTGAATAGGACTCACTTTTAATGACTTTTAATAGAATCTTGGAATTACATAAGGCACCTTAAGGTCACAAACAGGCTGCCCACAGGTGTGTTTTGTTTGGTTAGCACAAGGCTTTTACATTATTTATTTATTTAGAGAGATTTTTGCTATAGGGTATATGTGCTCACCAGAGAGAGAGAGAGAGAAACAGAAAGCAAGAAATCACCCCCTGTTGGGGATGACCACTCTGCAATCTCTTTTCCTCCATTCTCCTCTCAGGATTTTGGGCACACCAAGCACACACACTTGGTATGAGTTTCAAGCCAGCGGGTTCAGGACTCAAACCATACTCCAGTATGTGGCAATCCAGTGACATAACCATTACGCCATCTGCTGGTCCCAGCTTTTACATTGTTTAAAGTGTCTTACCAATATTCAAAGATTAGGAAATTTCTCAGAAGAACAATAGGGTCCTTAGCTTATCTTTAAAAGCCAGGAGTTCTGGGGAACCAGCAGTTAGCATAATGGCTATGTCGCTGGACTCCCACGTAGTCGACCACGGTTCGTGTCCCGGACCCGGTGGCTTAAAACTCACGCTGGGCGCGTGTGCGTGCGTGCCCAAGATCCCGAGAGGAGAATGGAGGAGAGGGGATTGCGGCGTGACCATCCCCCCTGGGGGGTGATTTCTCGCTTTCTGTCTCTATGTCTCTCTCTGTCTGTCTGGCGAGCGCACGCACCCTACAGTGAAAATCTCTCAAAAAAAAAAAAAAAAACAGGAGTTCTGGCTATACTATATAGTACTCCCACATGACCAGAATCAGCTGGAGCAGAGAAGATTTGCTCCCGGTGGACAGGAGGAGACTCTGGGCCTCACTAGCCCACCTCCTGGCCCCTTGCCTTCCCAGTTTTTGGACACACTGGAGTTTGTGAACCCTGCTCCAAGGCAGTGGCTCTCCATTGAGGGTGTTATCAGTATCAAGAGGACTCTTCGCCCCACTCCAACTCCTACCCAAGTACCTATGGAGAACTGCTGCCTCAAATGCAATCCAGTCCATTAGTGAAATTAAATAAATAAATAATAAATTTTAAAAAGTATTACCCTTTCCTAGAGATATTAGTTTATGTTCCACTCCTATCACTAAGCAGAAGTGTATTTGACAATTAAAACTTTCCAGCAGGCCCAGCTGTGGTGGCACAAATGGTAGCATGCCAGAGTGTAGTGCTGGGAGTCACATACTTACCATGGTTCAAATCCCCAGCCTATTCAACCTGAAACAGGCCAAGCACACAAGTGCCCAAGACCCAGTAACCAGACCCTGTGGAGGATGTTTCTCTCTATTCCTCTCTTTTATACACACACACACACACACACACACACACACACGCACACCTGCATGCACAATGTATGATGAAAAAGAAAACCTCCCATAACTTTACCTAATTCATTCTAGCAAACAATACAAAAAAGAAACAATAATTTTTCAAGTCAATTCATTTTACCCTGATAAAACTGGAAAATTTTCTTAGTCAAAATGGTCAAAGCAATAGTTTTTGTCTGTGGTCAAGCTTGACTTTTATAGTTTTAACCCATGTGTTGCATTCTTGCTGGAAACTCCCTCCCCTCAAAAAAAGAAAAACCTCTGGCTGAAATTAATTGAGTTCATTTATATAAGAGCTGAATTCTGTCTTAAAATAACTACTGCAACAAATTCAAAAACAGAGTTCCCAAGCCTAAACTAGACTCCATATGTGGACTATAGACCAGCAACATTAACTTCATCCAGAACTTATTAACACAGATATCAGGTCCCATCCCATGCCCACTGAGTCAAACTCCAGGTGTAGAGTCCAGCAATCTGTACTTGACAAAGTCTTCCTGGTGTTTCTGATGTATGCTAAAACGTGACGATCATACATAAGGCTTCAGAATTTTCTGGGGAGCCAAAAATATCCAGATTCCTGGGTCCTACTCCCTAGTACATTTCTAGCAATTTCCAAGGTAATATTGCTCTTACTGGCCAACCACACTTTGAGTAGTGCCATTCTAAACAAGTGGTTTTCAGCCCTGACGGCCCACTAGACTTACTGGAAACAAAAAAGAATGAGAAACAGAGACTATTGCCCAGGCCTAGCCCAAATGAACTGATTTAGAAAGATCAAGCAATAGGGAAAAGACTGGTGTTTTTGAAAAGCCCCTCAATATACCACTGTTCTGAGCACAGTTAATCTCTACAGTTGATTTTAGCCCCCCGCTACTGGTGTACTCATTTATCTTCTCTGCAAATGTACTGAGACCATTTCTGTATGATGAGATAGCCACAGCCAATAATCTCAGCTGCTGTAGCAATATTTTCAAAGAGCAGCTTCATGTCAGTTGGGTAAGATTTGTCCCCCACAGCCCATTTTTGGCCCATTCTTTGATTTGTATTTGAAGACAGTGTTATTTGGGGATAGCTGCTAAAGGACAATGTCAGCAAATTGTTTCTGTCAGTGGGTAGAACCCATAGCCATGAAAGTCAGACATCCTCCAAATAACACATTCCATGGCAAAAACTAAAGGTTTTGCTGAGGAAGAGATACACAGATGTTATAATATTCTCAGCACCAATGCAATTTCTTCCAAGTGGCTTCAACAACTCCAAAAGATATTTGTTTAACTCATTAACTTAAGTCAGCAAAGGTTATCAATATGGTGGCGGAGGACAGTGCACGCAACCTTAAACCTCCCTTTCTATGCCAGCAAAGGCGAGAGTTGCAGGAGATGGGCTCCCTCTGTGTAAAACCACATCAAGGACTTTGAGAAGTTTTGAAGAGAAGAAATGTGGGTAGATGCCAACATTTGCCCAAAACAATTTTAAACAAATAATTTATCCCATAGACCCAATGGATCAAAACACCTTACAACTTGAGTTTTTCCCTGAAAAAGCATGTTATAGTGATAGCTTATCAAACAAAGGGAAGGAATAAGATGAAAACAAAATGCATATTCATGTGTAATAACAAAGTAAAAAGACACTGTAGGAGAAAATATTGATAAACAAATATTTTCCTAGAGAAAGTGGTATGTATATTTTAGCTTCATGAAAATATACTTGAAAGAGGAAAAAAAAAAACTTTTTTCCCATTTTGACTTTATTAGAACAACAAGAGATTTTGTGTCTCCCATCAAAGCACACCCAGGCCCTTTTGTCATGTCTGAGAAACTATTGATTCCTCTATTAAATTGTGCTATATGGAAAAATCTTGACAAGAGCAATATCATTTATTAGGACTAACAAATATGTTAGTTGAACCAGCTTTGGAGACTTCTAAAATCCATTATACAACTGCAGTTCTTTTTCAGAGACCAGGATGTATTACAGAGACCAATTCTCAGGACACAGTATGACTAATTTACTTGCACATTCCAAGAGACCATTATTTCTTAGGAAGAGTAGAAAAATTATAACCTTCAACTTTGGGGGAAATCACCAACAGCTGATGTGTCTATACTGAATATCTCAACAAGCTGAATCTGAATGCCCTAATATTTTTATCCTCAGCATTCTCTTACACTAAAAATTTTACAAGGGGAAAAGATAAGAAAAACTACAAAGAGTAAAAACTGACCAGATATGGCCCAGCCATGGTGGCACAGCAGTAGCGTGCCACTCTAAGATCCTGGAAGCCATATGGAGGATTAGGGTTCAAGTCCCCAGTTGATTTGTACATGCCAGCCTTATACATGTACAGATCACGTACATGCCTCTGTACATGATCTTCACTGGCTGAAAAGGCTAGTAGAGAGGAGGGTTCTGCTGAGGGGTCTTCTCTCTCTCTCTCTCTCTCTTTCCCCCCCCCAAAAGAAAATGAACTTGAAAAATAAAACTGATCAAATTATCTGAGCTTTTGTGGAAAATAAGCAATTAATATGTATAAGGTCATTAAACCTTCCCCCTGGTCCCATTCACATCTCATTTTTCCATATACCCTAATCCACGCTTTACTCTATTTCTGTTTATTTTTTTCTGTGGAAAGTAACACCATAGTGTCCTTTTAAGTCCTCAAATAATATATCCTACTCTTGGTCAACCACACTATTCTCCATTGTCAGCAAGATATGCTGTACTCTAAGAATCATAGCCTTACTAACTACTTCAAAGTTTACCCTGTCCAACCACTCCCCTTGCAAAGAGAACTAAGATTGAGAGGGAGAAAGACTTACCCAGTTAGATGCATGTAATCCTTGGTAGAGCCAAGTTTCCAGTACTGTGTATTTCCTACCTTTCTGCTATGCAAGTTCTCTTCCTCTGTGGCAAATATGATGAAAAATCACATTTTAACTCACAGCCCTCTGAGTTTTCTGTGACAACTGAGAATACTCACTCAGAGACTTTCCTGATACGAAGAAGTTCAACCAATCATTCTCTGAAGATCAGTGAATAATGAGAGCCTAATACACAGGTGCCATGTAGACAATCAAATACACATCCTTTTAAGTGCACACTCAGCTCCATGGAGCCATGTGCTGGGATTGATGGGCTCTCACTTTTGGGAAAAGACAGGAAATTCTCTGTCATGTGCAAGATGGCTTGCTCAACCATGTACCTGTCTTTTTAGCCTCTGGAAGAAAGGTGCTAAAGATAGCAGGGGAATTTCATTCTAAATCTCCACCGAAGTTAGAGGGGGAGGAAAACTCCACTGCCTTTGTCTATAACCAAGTCAAACAATCAATACCAAGCAAACTAGACAGCCTTGGTAACATCTTCATTGGTCAACATTTGCTTTGTGTGGAGCGGAAGGACACAGGACAACAGCTGGAGTGAAGTGGGAGAGAGGAGAGGGCAGGGAGACAGGGAGGGGGATGAGGATGGGTAGGGGGGAAAGAGGAAAAAAGAGAGCATAAATGGGGGGGGAGGGAGAAGGGATGAGTAAAAGGGCTGAGTTCTGAGAAAGAATTGTGGTAGAGCCTTTTCATACTCAGTTATTCTCTTTGCCTTCTGAAATCCTGGGCCATAGAGGATTTACCCTTCCCAGCCTGAGTAGTTCATGCAGCTAGTCATACCAGAGAGGAAATAAAGTGTGGAAGAGTATTTAATATCAAGCCAGCCGCTGCAAGGCTCCATACCCAGTCTGGGGACTGGAAGCACTTGTTGCTGTGGGGGGATCTCAGAAGATTGGAGAAGCCCAGAATGTTAATCCAATACACTGAAGACATTTCTTTTAGAGTGTCAACCAGATCTCCAGACAGTGTGGCTTAAATGAAAAACAAGCTTTGCTATGTTGAGCTGCTGAAATCTAAGGTTATTACAGTAGCTTAACATAGACTCTCCTGACTGACAGAAGAATACAGAGTAAAGAAGAAAAACTGATAGAGAACAAGAAAAAGAGAAGTAAAGTAACAGAAGAGAGTGGTTTTAAAGAAAGAGAGAGCTCCGAAAGCAGTGGTCTCTGATGTGAATTGCCTTAACCTTATGCAGCTAGCTCTGTGAATCCAGGGAAGACATGTGAAAACATGCTCAGTAACAATTCCCAAGGGAGAATCCAGTGCCCATGGGTGACAGTTAACCACTGTGATACATTTGTACTCATCGCCTTCTTTAGTTGTACTTCATGTAACACATATGTTAGTTTATGAAATATTTATTGAGCACTTACTACTTGGTTGTTAGGAAAGTTGTGATGCATTTTTGCATAGAAAAACATAGAAGAATATGTCATGACTTTCCTGATGACCTAATAGATGTCAGACAGCATAGTAAGCACCAGGAATACAGATGAGACCAGCACAGACAAGGACCATGGCCTCTCGGAGCTTATAAATGATTATTTTTCTTCTTTAAACTCTGCAAGTTGCTTCTTTCAATATTCTACCTGACAGAGAGACAAGGATGACCGAAAACTTCAAGCCGCCAGCCAGTAGTATGTTTGAGCTCCAGAGGCTGCACTGGCTGGTCTGTCAGCACCAACTGTGGGTATTCGATGAGTAAACTATGAGCTCTGGGGGTTACTTTCCTTGTTTCTGACATAATGAAATTAAGCCTAATGCCCCCTATGCTACACTCAACTCAAATAATAATGATAACAATACCAACATTAGTGACAGCAGCTAACATGTACACGGCAAGCACAGAGCTTAGGTTATTGCGGTTAATTCTCAGTCAATCCTATAAGGCCTGTGTTATCTTTCCCATTTTGCAGATGAGTAAATTTAGGCTAAAAGAAATGGAGAGACTTGACCAACACCACAGAGCTAGTCAGCGGTAGAGCCATGATATGGAGAGAAGTCCAGCCCCGTCCTAAGCCCACACTCAACCATTCTGCAAAAAAACCTGTCACCATACATATGTTTATCTCTGCCACCAGAGGAAAATATTAAACATGAGCTTTTCAATACTTTTTATGACATGCTGACACTCTACCCACCCCAACTCCAGAAAAGTGTCCTAAGAGAGATAAAGTGCCTACTAGAAAGAAAGTTAAATCATTATTCTTTATCTCTTTTGAGAAATGGGGCAGGCAGTGGTGCAGCTATAATGCAACCACATGGGAAAGGTCCTGGGTTCCCATCCTGGGACTTCCCTGAACCTGCCAGGTACTCAGGCTGGCTGAGATTGCAGTGTGAAGCTCCTGTTGGGGAAGTCTCTCTCTCTCTCTCTCTTTCTCATTCTCTCTTAATAAAGGACTAAACTTCTTTTTAAAAAAAGATAAATTCTTTAAAATGAAGAAAATGAAACAAAATTTAAAAACTTGTCTTCTGGTTGTATACTGTTCCCCCTATTTTGATTTAGTTCTCATTTGGTCTGAGGAAAGGGCAATGTGAGTCTCCCCTTTAAATGTCGCCTCATTTTTCTCAGCTCCTGTGACTATTGGGACAGCTTCCTGTCCCTCTTTTGTCCACAAAGGACCAATGAGGTTACTGGCCATCCCTGCACTGCGCCAATTTGTAGCCTCAGGTTCCTGTAGTCTTCAGAGCCAAATCTATTTCACCCGAAACACCTCCACACATCACTCTTCATTTCAGCAGTGTTGGTTACTTGTGTTGCTGTCTGTCCTTAGAACTAAATAAGAAAGTAAACCAACAAACAGTTACAGACATTTTTCTCTGGGCTTATAATGGAACTTCAGGCTAACCAAGTAGTCAGTGAATCTTGGAGATCTAACTTTTTAATTAAAAAGTTGTTTCGAAAGAACACTTGAGTAGAAATTCTAAGTAACTGCCTGCCACTCCAACTACCATGCCTAGAGAACCCAGCAACAAGGAGAATTGAATGCAGAGGAAACAAGATTTTGACTGTCGTTTTGAAGGAAAAGAGGCACGTTAACGTATATAGCCAGGAGGGCGGGTGACATACAGTGTGGTCTAACAATTTTATTCTCTAACAGAGACATCTGAGCCCTTTCCAGCAATGACATACACAGGCTCACGCCCATTCTGTCTGTCTGTACAAAGACAATGGTGCAATGTCTTAAAAAATGGTGTGATGTGTTTTCAAGTGTTTTTTGAATAGTAGATTTCATGTAGAATCTATATTTAAGATTCAGCTTGAAGTCAGAAGATCTGGCAAAATGAAAAGCATTTACATTCTCCCCCTATCCCCAGTGTTACCATGGGCAAGTGGCGAGTAGCAGAAGCCCTCTTTGACTTGGGCCTGAGCTCTCTGGTTTCCTACAGTCTCATCTACTCTCTGACATTTTGTACATTGGCTTGCTTGTATATTTGTTACCTTCCGGAAGCCTGCAGGCCCTTTTGTTAGCCTGTTTTATACATGTTGCTTGGTGACTGGAGAGAGCAAGGAGATTCTTTGACAGATTGTATGTTGGTGTACATGCACCCAAAGTCTTCTTGAAATTCCTCACTCTTGCCTCCCTACGTCCAATTTTCTACCCAACATTACCACATTGTATCTAGTAGCATAAGGCTTACCAGGGCCAACAAGTGGTGTAATGGTTAAGGCACTGAACTCCCACATGGCCAACCATGGTTTGAGTCCCAGACCCAGAAACTTGAAACTCATGCTGGGTACATGTGCATATGTGCTCAAAATCCTGAGAGGAGAATGGAGAAGGGATTGCAGCATGACCATCCCCTCAGCAGGATACTTTCTCACTTCCTCTCTCTCTCTCTCTCTCTCTCTCTCTTCTCTCTCTCTGTCTCTCCAGTGAATGTGTGTACCCTATAGCAAAAGTCTCTCAAAAAAAAAAAAAAAAAAGAATAATGCTTAGCAACAAATGGGCCTGAGTCTCACATCCTACTACCAAATAACTTTGCTGGTTATCACTTCTGAGCTCTATACACTGAAGACATGATTATTGTAGATGCCGGATCAGTTTCATATCATGCACCCTGCCTGCCCCTGTGCCTCACTCAAATAACACATGTATCCGAGTGGTTACTATGCCCCTGGCACTGCTCTAGGTATCAAATCTATCCCCATGGAATTTATGTCTTTTGGAGGAAAGACATAAAACAATGGGTAATGCATTCGATGTTGAAAAGTGTGGTGAAATAAAATGAAGTACAGAATAGGGGTGACAGGATGACAAGGGAGGGTTGCTTGGGATATGATAAACAGGGAAACTTTAGAAAGGGGGTATTTGAGCAAAGACTTCATAGAGATGAGGGCCTGACCCACAGAGATATCTGTGGGAAGAGTGTTCCAGACAGACAGATGAGCCAGTCAAGAGCACTAGGGTACAATGTGCTCGGTGTGTTGTAAGAACAGCAGAGGTCAATGAGGCTGGATAAGAAAGTGCTAGGGCAAGTGATGGGAAGTGAGGACAAAGGGGTGACTAGCTGGATAATCAATTGGTTAGAACATGGAGGGCCTTGAAGGTCACATAAGAACTTTTGATCTCAAATCCAAGTAGAAAGGATGGAAACCAATAAAGAATTTTAAGCATAGGACAGATATGATCTTCTTTTGTTTTAAAAGAATCATTCTGATAATGTCCACATGACTTGTACATGAGCAGTCATAACATTGTTCTCAATAGCCAAAGACTTGATAACAAATTAAAATGCCTACCAACTAATGAGTGGGTAAAGATAATGTGGTATAGCCATATAGTGCAATGTGGTTCTGCAATGAAAAAGAATGAAGCAGTGATACATACTACAGCACAGATAAGCCTAAAAAAAAACACTAAGTGACAAATGCAAGACACAAAAGACCACATATTCCATGATTTCACTTACATGAAATGTCCAGAAAGTATAAATCTGTAGAGAGATAAAATAGATACATGGGGGGCCAGCAGGTGGCACGGAGATTAAGGAGCTGGATCCCACATGGCTGATTGTGTTGTTAAGAGACTCAAAAGTCAAGCAGGGGACATGCGTGTGCATGCCCCAAATCCTGAGGAGACTGGAGGAGAAGGAATTCTAGTATGGCCATCCTCCCCTGGGCGATAATTTCTCTCTCTCCTTCCCTCTCTCTCTGTCTCTGGTGAGCATACATGCCCCTTGGTAAAAACTAATATACACACACACACACACACACACACACACACACACACACACATATATATACAGTTTCCTAGGCTGGGGAAAAGAACAAGGACTGACTGAAAATGGACACGGTGGTCTTTTTGGAATGGTGGAAATTTTCTAAAACTGGATATTGGCTATCATTGCATTATTCTCTAAACACACTAAAATCTTTGACCTGTACACTCAACAGAGTTGATATTTATAGCATGTAAAATCATACCTCATAGGCATCAATTAAGCTATTATTATTATTATTATGGATACTTTGTGGAAAATAAATCCTGGGGTAGGAGAAGAGAAACTGGGGAACCCCTCTTAAAGGCTCATATAATTATCAAGGTGACTGTCAGTGGGTATTGGATATTGATGTTGAGTAAAGGTAGAAACCAGCAGGATCAACCAGTGTGGGAGAAGGAGAGAGAGCAAAAATCACAAGATGTTTATTGGATGGATAAAGTTTCCATTGACACAATGGTGGGAGCGGAGGGTCTATGGGATGAGCAGCTATGGGAGGGTGTGAGAAACACGAGGATTTTCATTCAAACATGACAAGATGAGATGCCCACAGTGCAAGGAAACTGAGAAATCAAGTGATGGAATATGTGAGTTCAGAGGAGAAGCTTCTTGAGTAAAACTGGAAAAATCAGTGGAAAGAAAACTATTGAACCAAAGTTTGCAAAATCCTTTAGCATTCTCATCATGCAAACTGTTGGTACTATGCAATAAGCAGAATTACACACACACACACACACACACACACACACATACACACACACACTGCTTATAGTCACATACATCAGAGTATATGTACACTGTTAAAAATTAGTCAGGTGGACCATCCTCATAACACAGTGATTAAGTGTTGTGCAAAGGAAGTTGAATCCACATGGCCAACCAGGGTTCAAGTCTCAGCCCCAGCAGCCCCAGAAAAACATACCAGGCAAGTGCACATTCCTAGAATCCTGATGGGATGGAAAATTGGAGAGAAAAGTATTTCAGCATGACCAGCTCCATTGGGAGTTCTCTCTCTCTCTCTCTCTCTCTCTCTCTCTCCTCTCCTCTCCTCTCCTCTCTCTGTCTCTTTCACATTTATACAATACTCTGGGGAAAAAAAGGCAGGTACTTTGGCATAAAAACCCTAGATCAGGGACCAGCAGTTAGCATAATGGCTATGTCGCCGGACTCCCACGTAGTCAACCGTGGTTCAAGTCCTGGACCCGGTGGCTTAAACTCACGTTGGGCGCATGTGCGTGCATGCCCAAGATCCTGAGAGGAGAATGGAGGAGAAGAGATTGCAACATGGCAAAAGTCTCTCAAAAAAAAAAAAAAAACCTAGATCAGGAGTGAATATATAGCTAAAATAAAATTCCAATTGGAATCCTAAATAAATAAATGTCTAAATGTAAGGTAAATATCAGTATGATATTTTCCCCTGGGCATCATAAAACCGATTCTTAGACATGTAAAGGATCCTACATGTATTAGTCCAAGACCAGTACACACGAAGGGGCCACAGAGTTCCAGAAGGATGAATCAACAAGCTTGTGAACATGACCTATATTTCTTTAGGAACAGTGCATGAAAAGTAGACATAAAGGTATCTTCCAGAGGAAAATAATAAATATTTTGGGGCACTGCAAAGCATACTGCAAGAGAATAGCTATTGCTACACCAAAAGCACTTCCCCTATTGGAATTCAGTTTGTCAAAGACATAAAAGAACTCTATGAAAGCAGTTTATCCATGTAAGTCAAAATGTTAAATGTGTAAATTTTTTTTGGAGAGGTTTTTGTGATAGGGCACGTGCGCTCGCCAGACAGACAGAGGGAAACAGAGAGACAGAAAGCAAGAAATCACTCACTCCCTCCCCGGGAGGGGGGGATGGCCATGCCGCAATCCCTTCTCCTCCATTCTCCTCTCAGGATCTTGGGCATGCACGCACATGCGCCCAACGTGAGTTTAAGCCACCTGGTCCGAGACTCGAACCGCGGTCAACTATGTGGAAGTCCGGCGACATAGCCATTATGCTAACTGCTGGTCCCAAATGTGTATATTTTTTAACTCATTGATTCTACTTCTAGAAATTTATGTAAAGGATTTATTTGGAAAGAAAAGTCAATAAGTATTGCTCCTTATATTTTTATTCTATTACTACTAAAAATGTAAAATAGTAGAATACTACACTAAAATTAATTGAAATCAACTATCTCAAAATAGGGTGTTTTAAAATAAATGAAGGTATTTCATACCATGTAAATCCTATGCAATCCCCAAAATTATATGAGTTGATATTCACTAATATGAAAAGGAAGTTCAGGCACATTATTAAATGTAAAAGAAAACAGATTAAAGAACAAGTTTTGAAGTCTTTATATTCTAAAAAGATATTAAAGAACACAGTGTACAGTGTAATACCATCTGAGCTACAGAAAGACATGAGTATCCTTGTAGGTGGAAAAAGGACAGAAGTGAATGGGAGCAGGGGATAAAGCTACCTGGAACATTTTCCCAAATATCAATCATAGTTATCAATGAACAGAAAAAAAGATGTATTCATTTACTTATTTCATGACAGACAAACAGAGAGAGAGAGAGAGAGACAGAGACAGTCACCCTCAACAGGGTCCCCACACAGTTATCTAACCCAGCCTTGTCTAGCCAAAATCACAGACATGTCAGTGTCCAGTGCATACAGGGAGGCCCTGGGTCCCAAACCAGAGACCCTCCAGCTGCACCAGCTGTACCATCATCTGACTCCTTATTCAAAATTTATAATTAATAAATCAAGTCTGTCTTCTTCTCCACCTCCTTTAATAAGGGCGAGTAGTGAATATGGGCTGCTGGTTCACCTAGGAAAGCGTTTTCTGGAACAGGTCTAGGAAACTAGGCAGGTACAGTTTGGAAAAACGCAAGAACAAGATGTGTAGGGACAAGGATGCAGGCCGAGCACGTGGGTGAGGGCAAAGCAGCTGTAGGTTTTTCCTAGGTATCAGAGGGGCCTGGGCCAGAAAACAGGAAATCAGTTCCTTGGGCTGGAAGACTTGGCAAGGTGAAAGGCAGGGTTGAGAAGGCAGGGAGGAAAGTGGCAGAAAGCTGTTAGATTCCATGGAGCAAGGCTGAGGCAAGCAGGTAAGGGGGGCTCGGTCACAGGTCCAGCTTCTAGCTCCCCACAGAACTGCCCCAATCCACCAAGAATCCATGAATCCTCAGCAGCAGTTCCTGCTTTCTCTTGGCCAGAGCTCTGTGTCCACCCAGAGCTTGACCCCACCGGAGCACGTGCTTCATTGTGTCCCCAGAGCAGTGACTCTGTCATTTGTTGGTTGGTTTATGGTTTGTTCGTTCCTATTATAACAGGAAAGGATGCATAGTTAACAAACAGCTTTGAACTCTTCCTTCCAAATTGTAGCCTCCAAGCCAGATTGGAGAACACTTAGCTCTCTTCATTAGGGGCTCTACAACCTGCCCTGTTTAGAGAAACTTGGTCACATTGACTTAGATTGATCTCAGATGTCTTGAAGCCTGCAAGCCCAGCCTGGCAAGGAGTAACTTCTCAAAAAGCCCTGTGCTCCTTTCTTCCGTGATCCCATTTATCCCCTCCATGTCCCACCCAGCCCAGTGAGAAAATCTGAGTATTTTCTTTTTCTTACACTAATATCGTAACAATGATGCTTAGTGGTGTAAATCCCTCCTTCTGATCAAATTGAACAAAACAGGCAAATGCCCTAAGTTTCTCTTTCTGAGCTTTGCCACTGTAGGAAAGGCCTTTTGGAGCCACTGATGTGGTCTCCAGGAAAATGCCATAGTGAACAGCATGAGGAGAGGCAGGCTCAGATGTCCAGAGGAAAGGAAGTCCCAGAGATGAGACTTCACCAAACCATACTTCTGTACAGTCCAAAATGGCGGTTGCTTTCAGGTTCCATAACTCCAGGAGTGAAACAAAGAAATCCCTGGTCCAGCTTCTGGAGTCATTCTATCCCTAAAGCTTGGCAGGAAACAGAACAGTGATGGTGAGCTTTGTGTAGAAGGCACAGGGCAGGCCCGTTCTCTTTCCCAAGGTTTTCTTTCATTTCCTGATTTAGCTATAGGGCACCTGCATTAATGGGGATGTGCAGAGCACCAGGCAGGGTTGATGACCATGCTGCGACCCTTTCTCTTCTCCCCGGATCCTGGGCATGGGGCACACATGCCCAGCATGCTTTTCAAGTCACCAGATCAGGACTCGAACGACTCATTCAGCCATGTGGGTTCCAGCTGCCTCAACTGCCATGCCACCTGGCCAGCTTCCTTTTCATAAGTGAGTTTTTATCCACAGGTTTGCAGGAGCCTTGTGCCTGGGCGGCTGATTTCTGAGAAAGGTGGATACAAATGGGGAGGGTTGTAACTATCCCTGAAAAACATTTCAAACTGTGTTACAAGCCAGCCCCGCCAGAGAAAGGGCCTCTACTTAGCTCTCTGCATGGTTCTCAAGTCTCTTCAAAGCACTCAATTAAAAAATGCTGCTTCTATAAAACTCAGAGCAGACTATTACAGAGCAAACAGCTGCCATGTGATTAGTAACACAGGAAATGTTCTGGAGAAAGGATGCTTGGTGCTATTAATTTCTCCTTTTGTGTTCCAAGTTTGGTTCCCAGAAATGGGGCAAGGTGAGAGTTTGTGTTGTTTTTATTTTCAAAAACACAATTATAAAAGAGATAGAGTCATTGTAAAAATGTTTGACTATGCAGAAAATTAGACAGAAAAAAACATATTTACCCATACTCTCAGCACTCAGATAGGACAACTCTTTCAGTGTTTTATGGTATATTTTGGTACCATATTTCCCCTACTTTATAAACATAATTGAGATCATATTGTACATAAAACTGAAATTGGCTTTTTTATTTTTTTACTTACCATTGGTTCATAAACATTTCAGATGTTATTTTAAAAATTCTAATGAATATAATTTTAGTGGCTATGTAATTTTCAATCATATAGATGTGACAACATTAGTTAATAATTTCTCAGTAAGTAATTCTGTGATAAACAGCTTTGAGTTGCTCTTTCTGCATTTCAGATTATCTGTTAAAGAAATATCACTAGTAAAGTCTGTGTCTGGTTAATTAAAGGACAACATAACAATTAGTGATCTTAGCTGAAATTTATATTGTGTGCTTGTTTTATATTTTACCTTTAAGTATATGTTGTCAATTATTAACATACTAGGAAAGCAATCACTTTTTTATAGCTTTTATCTCCTATAAGACCTTTCTCAGTTATAAAATTGATTTTTTATAAAAATAGAACCCTAATCATAGAGAGAAGAAAAGAAAAAATATTTCAAAATGTTAACTATGGCTATCTTGGAGATGGAACTTAAGTGTACTTATTTTTTCTTGTTTTTCATTTTACTGCATTTGCCAAATGTCCCATAACACACATGATACCAATTTTATAATGTTTCATAAAATTATATAAAAGTTTTTTTAACTAATGTATGCTCTCCTTTTTTACAGTTCTAGAACAAGTCACTATAGATTAGAAGCATCTTTCATTCACGTTCCAACCTATGCAACACCACAACTGAGGGAAAAAAAGGTGGAATTTCAGATTTTTTTTTCAGAAAATGCTTTGTGAATTATTTCAATGAATTCAAGCTAAGGAGACCAAAGTTATTTATAAAAATAAGGAAACACTTTTTTAGGCCCACCAGCATGATTTAAGGCTCTAAATTTAAGGCTACCAAACAAGAGTGCCATCTTTTCCCAAGATAAAGCTATGTGCACACATGCACTCACCAGAGAGAGAGAGAGAGAGAGAGAGAGAGAAAGCAAGCTGCTAGGTCTGGGACTACAGTCAGTCATGTGGGAGTCTAATGCTTTAACCACCATTTTGAGTGTCTTCTAGTTTTCTTTTCTCCTGCCAAGAGAAGCCTCTTGCAAGAGTCAACTCTTGTTACCAAACTTTATGTGGAATTTCAGATTTTTTTTTCAGAAAATGCTTTGTGAATTATTTCAATGAATTCAAGCTAAGGAGACCAAAGTTATTTATAAAAATAAGGAAACACTTTTTTAGGCCCACCAGCATGATTTAAGGCTCTAAATTTAAGGCTACCAAACAAGAGTGCCATCTTTTCCCAAGATAAAGCTATGTGCACACATGCACTCACCAGAGAGAGAGAGAGAGAGAGAGAGAGAAAGCAAGCTGCTAGGTCTGGGACTACAGTCAGTCATGTGGGAGTCTAATGCTTTAACCACCATTTTGAGTGTCTTCTAGTTTTCTTTTCTCCTGCCAAGAGAAGCCTCTTGCAAGAGTCAACTCTTGTTACCAAACTTTATGTGCACTGGGCTTTATACAGTTCTACGATGCTATCTTTGTTTATTTACTATCATTAATAACAACGGTGATGATGGTAGTTAATATCTTTCTTAAAGAATTATTCATTTTATTTATCATTATTATTTCAGTTGCTGTAGGACACCTGCACTCACCACTGAGGGTCAGAGAGAGAGAGAGCGAGAGAGCAAGAGAGAAAATGAGAAAGTAAGCTGCCAGGTCCGGGACTTGAACTGTGGTCTGCCATATGGGAGTCATGTGCCTTAACCACCATGCCACCTGCTGGCTCTACAGTTAATATCTTACTGTACTCTCCAAACATTGTTTAATTTAATCTTTTCAGATCAGAACAGGTTCCCTTGGTAACCAAGTCTCATCCTTCTCCTTGAGCAGCATGTTCCACCTTCCTGGAACAAAAAAGCAAACAGTGGGAAACAACAGCAAAAGTGCAAATCAGATAAACGGGCAGCTCCTAACTCCCCACACCAAGTCAAGGACCATGTGTAGATAATCTATCTCTTGCCATCATAAACATAATTTTTAATTGTTTTTCTTTTTCATTCTTAAATGCTTAGACAGAAAACACGTTTGGTCCCTTCCTGTCTCACAGAAAAAAGTCTGTAGAATGAATAAATGTATCTATTAAAAGAAGGAGAAAAGGCAATAAAAACATTAAATATACAGAAGAAACTACACATATGATATTATTAATATTCCTCCATTCCAGCCTTTGAAAGGCTATAATATTGAGAAGGCCTTTGACTCCAAAAGTTGCAGGAAAATTATATTTACTTCTAAAACTCCCAAAACAAAGGATTTTGAGAACAAGAAGAGATCTAGAAAATTCTTGTCTTATTCAGAAAGTTAGCTATATTAATTTTCCAGTCTAGCTTCTGCAAGAAAAACAAGAGTTAAATAGAGTTTGTAATAGTTGAGGCTTCGGGGACCAGCAGTTAGCGTAATGGCTGTGTCACTGGACTCCCACGTAGTCGACCGTGGTTTGCATCCTGGACCCGGTGGTTTAAAACTCACACTGGGCGCGTGTGCATGCATGCCCAAGATCCCAAGAGGAGAATGAAGGAGAAAGTATTGCGGCGTGGCCATCCCCCCTGGGGGATGATTTCTCGCTTTCTGTCTCTCTGTCTCTCTCTGTCTGTCTGGCGAGCACATGTGCCCTATAGCGAAAACCTTTCAAAAAAAAAAATAGTTGAGGCTTCATAAGAAATGTTCTTGAATGTGGATCTGGACATTTATATTTTTTCATATTTTATTCTTTTTTTTTTTTTGAGAGATTTTTGCTATAGGGCGCGTGCGCTCGCCAGACAGACAGAGAGAGACATTAGAGACAGAAAGTGAGAAATCACCCCCCAGGGGGGATGGTCACGCCGCAATCCCTTCTCCTCCATTCTCCTCTCGGGATCTTGGGCACACACGCACACACGCCCGGCGTGAGTTTTAAGCCACCAGGTCCGGGACGTGAATCGCGGTCGACTACGTGGGAGTCCCGCGACATAGCCATTACGCTAACTGCTGGTTCCCTTCATATTTTATTCTATATTTTATTCCTTTATGTTTACAATTAAATATGTTTGTTAATACTACTATTTTTAATGACATGAGTCTCTTCTTTTAAAAAAAAGGGTTTATTTCTTTTTTAAAGGATTTTTGCCATAGAGCACATGTGTTCACTGGAAAGAGACACTAAGAGACAGAGAGAGGGAAAGTGAGAAATCAACCCCCCCCCAGAGGTACATAAATCTCTTGAGAAAAGTTGAACTGACTTGGATTTTAGTACTTTTTTTAAATATACATACTTGGTAAAAGCCTAAGTAAGAACCTACAACCAACAGCATTAAGCATTACTATTTTTCTGGTGACAGCTACCCAAATCTTAGGCACAGGCCCAAGGAGAAGATATCCACTAAAGGGTTATAATGACAAATGCAAATCTAGTAATTAAAAGCAAATTCACATTAGCCTAAATACTTCATGTCACAGTTAATGCCTGCTTCTTCTTCCTTGGTTGCCATGGAGATGAAGAGCAGCTGGTAGGTAGGCTCTGTATCTGGGGTCCCCAGCTAACCAGGGCTGCACAACAGAATCACCTGGGGAACTCTGGAAAGTACAGATTCTCCAGCTCGACTTCCCCCTCCCCTGAAATTCTGATTCACGCATGTATGGGAAGGATCACCAACTAGTCTGGCCATATTCTATCCCTTTTCTTTATTTCATAAAGATTTGTTTTTCCAAATTATTCTTTTCCAGCTCATAGTGCCCTCAATGAATAAAATGCATGAAAGACTTAGTCTCTGACATTTTACAAAACTCTTACAGGTACACTTGCCCAGATGTTTGAACTGATTCAAATACTTTCCAAAAAAATTTGGCTTTGGGGACCAGCAGTTAACTCAATGGCTATGTCACTGGATTCCCATATAGTTGACTGCAGTTTGAGTCCCAGACCCAGTGGCTTAAACTCATGCTGGGTGCGTGTAAGTGTGTGCCCAAGATCCCAAGAGGAGAATGGAGGAGAAGGGATTGTGGTGTGGCCATCCCCCCTGGGGGGTGATTTCTCACTTTCTGTCTCCCTGTCTCTCTCTGTCTTTCTGGCGAGTGCACATGCCCTATAGCAAAAACCTCTTCAAAAAAAGAAAAAAAAATTGGCTTTTGATGAAGTTTAATAATAGGTATAATAGAGCCTGCATCAGCCTATTCCCAGGAAAATACTGCTGCTTCACTCTATTCTGGTTCAACCTCTTAAGCAACTA
>NW_006159807.1:1297293-1317293 GCF_000334495.1 Tupaia belangeri chinensis | reverse complement strand
AGAATATATACCCAGAAAACATTAAGGTGGTTTAAATTTTTCTGGAAATTATCTTCTTATTCAGATTCTTTGACATGACTATGGTCAGTACTATGCTTCACCAAAATCACCAGTTGGTTTAGTCAGCTTAGTCACCCACCACTTAAAATACACTCACTGAGCATTTACACGTGCTAGACTGTGTTAGGAACTAAGGACATGAGAAAGATAAGTAATTAGAAAGGAATAGTGGTTTGAAATGCTTTGTTTTGCTCTACAGCACGTGTGCTCACTGGAGACAGAGAAAGAGGGAAAGTGAGAAAGTACCCCTCGGGCATGGCCACCCTGCACTCCTGTCTTCTCTATTCTCTGCTCAGGATTTTGGCACATGCATCACGCTCCTAGTGTGTTTTTCAAGGCACTGGGTTCAGGACTCGAATCACATAGTTGACTATGTGAGATCCTCAACCAACCCGCCTTCTGCTGCTAGTCCTGTTTTGTTCTTTTATCTCCATAATTCTGAAAATTTCAGCAGTGAGAGGGAAAGTGAGAAATCACTCCTTCCTGGCGGATAGCCATGCTGCAATCTCTTCTCTGTTCTCGTCCTGAGAGCTTGGGCATACACACACACACACACACACACACACACACACACATGCTCCCAGCGTGAATTTCAAACCATTGGCTCCAGAACTCAAACCACAGTCAGCTATGTA
The DNA here is from genome assembly GCF_000334495.1 of Tupaia belangeri chinensis. Classification (NCBI taxonomy): domain Eukaryota; kingdom Metazoa; phylum Chordata; class Mammalia; order Scandentia; family Tupaiidae; genus Tupaia; species Tupaia belangeri. The sequence goes on along the minus strand of NW_006159807.1, from coordinate 1,316,598 downwards.
GGAGTCCAGTGATATGACTGCTAGGCCATCTGCTGCTCCTCCCCCCTCTGTCTAATTTAACAATTTAGATGTAACCATTAAAGTATTAAAAGCACATTGTTTTAGAATACTTGGATAAAATATTCCATGAACGAATGCTTACTACTTGTGGAATAGGAAATAAAGGCTTGCCATCAATTGAGGAGAAAATCGATTCACGAACCCCACTGTGGCTCCTACGGGGACACACTTTTGGGTCCCATGCCTTTGGATCCTCAACAAAGCAGGTAGTGTTCTGTCTTTATAGACAAGAGACTCTGGAACTGGAACTAGAACCAAACCCAGGTCCTTCTTATCTCTAGCAAATATAATGTCTCCTGTTGGAAAGGGAGAAAAAAAAATGGCCACCTGAACCATAAACAAGTGCAGAGCCAAGCACTTCTTTATACCTTGAGATTGGAAATGTTTGCATCCCTAACTCTTCATAATTAAGAACATCTAGGATATTGACTGTCCTCAGTTGTAATTCACATTTTCAAAATTGGCAGCTGGAACTTTTCCATAGACACCTCACTACTTAATCTGATCCCCAACATCTACTAGGAGATAGCATAAGTCATTTATTTCTTCCTTTTTTGCAAATTTTCTTTGGCTTTATAAAATTAGTTCCTCTATGATTAACACTTTCAGTTAAATTAAAATCTAATCAAATCAGGAATTAGAATTTCCAGCTTATCTTACATTCTTTAAAAGACCCAATCTTTTTAGCAAGACTGTAACAGGTTTATAAGTTAAATATATAAATTTAAGAAATAAAAGGGCTCTTTGCTAGCTGTATGGCACAGAGTTATGTTTTAAAATACATCTGGCTGATATTTTTGCAGCCAGGATTAGTTACATATTCTCCACCTCTGAGCAAAGAAGTGCATTGATTTGACTACATAAAGTTTCTCTGTGCACCTATAAGGCTAAAACCTCTGCGCTCCATATATTTTTAGGTAAACCAGTATCTACAATACATGACAATGTCACATGCCTAGGGAGGAAAGTGTGTAAGGTTGCAAGAGATCCGGTTGAGTGGTCAGGGAATGCCTCACCCAAAATTAGACATTTGGGGTTTGAAGGATAGTTAGGTTTTTAGTAAGACGAAGATTAAAATAAGCTTTCTCAGGTAGAATGACAGGCAATGCCAACAAGACAAAATTGAAATGCACATGTTTTAGGCACCCACCACATGTTGGTCTCTTATTTATTTAAGCTCGGAAAATATGAAAGGAAACAGACACAGTCCACAGTCTCATAGTTCTCACAGTGTATGGAAAGAATGATATCAGCTAACCACCAATAGCATGTCAATGTTTTCTGTCTTAAGAATGCTTTGAACTATCAGAGTAGGAAGCTGGGTGATCTTTGCATGCTGACAGAGGAGGAGAAGGGCCATCCCAGCAGAAGGAGCAACGTATGCAAAAACACATAGATACTTTTCCTGAAGAGTTTCTTCTTCTAATTATGTACCCCAAGAATAATAATAGTGGCTAGCAGTTATTAAGCTCTTAACTTTTTCCCAGGTACAGGTAGTGAATCTCATTGAATCTTCAGATATTCCTCTGTGGTAGGTACTATATCAATTTAACAGATGAAGAAACTAAGCACCTTGCCCATGGTCACATAGTCAGGGGGTGATTTCAAGACAGAAAGGCTAGCTCCAGAGCCCATACCTTAACTGTAATTTCACCACAAATAATCTTTGGGATGAGATAAAGCTAGCTGGAGTTCTGTCACTTAGAGTCAAAAAGTTTCTAACTAGTAATGTAAGCATAAAATAATCTTACATATAAAAAGTACAGGGCCAGCAGATGCCGTAATGGTGTAACGGTGTAATGGTTACCTCTGGACTTCCACATAGCCAACTTCAATTCAAACCCCAGACTCGGTGGCTTAAAACTCACAACAGAGGCATGTGCATGTGTGCCCAAAATCCCAAGAAGAGAACTGGAGGAGAAGTGATTGTGGTGTGGCCACTCCCCTGAGGGATGATTTCTCACTTTCTGTCTCTGTCTCTCCAGTGAGCACACATGCCCTATAGCAAGAATCTTTCTCAAATTAATAAGTAATACATAAATTACCTTTATGAAATACCATGAAAAGAAGGACTGCTGCATCTCTATTTAAAATAGCATATAAATATATGTAGTAAAAATAATTTGATGAGGGTAACCCTTCTTTGAGGGTAATATAATTGGCAATTGACAATTTAATTAACATAGCCAAGTGGTTCAGCTTCATCGATAGTTCTTTATCCACAGTCCTTTCTCTGACTGTAGAAATTTTAGATGGGTGATGCTATGTGCTTTAAACCATGGCAGTTCCCTAGTCAGTTTCCTGAGTTCTTAAAGAATCATGAAGAGATGCTTTCCAATACAAAATGACACACAAGACGTGGCTCCAGTAAAGCAACTGATTTTTAGGGACCAGCAGTTAGCATAATGGCGGTTCGAGTCCCAGACCCGGTGGCTTAAACTCACACCGGACGCATATATGTGCATGCCCAAGATCCAAGAGGAGAATGGAGGAGAAGGGATTGTGATGTGGCCATTCCTCCTGGGAGATGACTTCTCACTTTCTGTCTCTGTCTCTATCTTTCTGGCGAGTGCACGCACCCTATAACAAAAACCTCTCAAAAAGAAAAAAAGCAACTGATTTTTAAATAAATATGGCAGAATCTAAACCCCAAATGTGTGTGGGGTTTTTTTAATATTTATTTTAATTTATGATTTACATATAATCATTACACATCTTTGTAGGTTACAGAATGGTCTTTAAAAGCATGTATATGTTATGTAATAAACAAATAGAGGATATAAGCATATTCTCCACTTTCAACCTTTAACATTCTGTTGTAAACATTCAAAACTCACTCCAGTGGTTCATCTGCAAGGACGTACTGAGTTAGCTATGACATTCTTTAATGTGAGGTACAGTTCTACAGAAAAACATATTGATTAAAAATCAGGCAACAAAGAATCCCATAAATTAACAAAGATAATCTTAACATAGCCAATGAAAACAAGACCTCATCATTCTGTGTAGAGGACTGTGGGAGATAAAAGTTTATAATCTGAAAAACATGTGGGTATCCATCATTGGTTCAGTTAGAGATAGGCAAAATTGTACACAACAATAGTTCATTGGGAAGAGACAGGAAAAGAACACTTTTCCTCACACACTGAGTCCTTGTAAGGCCATATTACAATACTGTGTATAAAAAAATAAGTCCTTGAAAAAGGAAAACTAAAACAAAATTGGAAAGAGATGCTTAAACCTGAAGATACAGTATAAAAGAAATAGGAGGAAAAAGTCCAATTTCCTCTTTTACTAATATTTTACTTTGATTTCTTTCTCTTCTTGGTGAAATATAATCATCTTTTCAGCTCATAGTATTAAGTATTTGGGACACAATTCATATAGTTTCACATTTCGTTGACTCACAATAGATCTTAATTAATCTAAATACTTTCAATAGTAAGTCCAGCTGATATATACACATCTATGCACGCATGTTGACTTTAGGCATAAACCTCAGTGAGTAGAATGAACATACTATAAAATCTGGTTTGAGGGGCTAGCAGGTGGTATGGTGGTTAAGGCACCAGACTCCCACATAGCCAACAACAGTTCGAGTACCAGACTTGGCAGCTTACTTTCTCACTTTCTCTCTCACTCTCTCTGATAAGCATACATGTCCTATAGCAAAATTTAAAAATAGTAAGAATGATAAAATTAAATTTAAAATTTTTATTTGATTTTTGCAGTCTTAATTTCCAAGTTCAATAAGCCTGAATTATCTGAATTAATACCTAACATGAGGAGGATGGGTATTTAATATCTGAGGGAAAGCAATAATATGCAGAAATTCTTTATATGTGGTTATTTTGTCTTTTGAAACCATGGCAGTTAAATACAAATCATGTTTCTCATTTTTTTACTTCTAAAAGGTCTTCATCCCCTATAAGTTGTTCTTTTACCTAGCCGATTAGACCAAGGAGTCTACTGAGGACATTTTAAGTGTCCAGGAAACAAGAATGTGGGAGAATGTTTTTCATATTTTCAGAAATGTTACCATAATATAACACTTCCAAAATCTCTTTTTTGCATATTTCCTGTGAAGTTATACAGCCCAAGGTTTCAAAGCAATCTCCCAAGTTTCCCAGATAATAAATACATCTGATTTGAAAAATCTTACATCAGCAAGATTGTGCAAATATTATTTGTACCAGTTACTTCTTAAATAAATAAATAAAACCCCAGAAAATCTTTTTAAAACATCATTTCAAACGCTACAAATAGAAATGTGACATGTGTGGCATGGTTGGCTGTTTTACTTGTACAGTTTTACTGTTTCATATTCTGAGCAAACAAGAGGCTATTTTCCCCAAAGGGTTCAGGAGGGCATACGATTTCATTTCTTCAGAAAATTGTTTCTCAGGATTTCAATCTTCTTAGCTGGAGATGACAAAACATAATATCAGAAACACTTATGCTTTTTATCTGCTATATTTTCAAAGCGTAAATAAAAGCTCAGTATACATTTAAGACAGGTGGATTCAAACTTAGGGATAAATGACATACATGTTGCAAAATGGTTACATAATGCAAACATTTTAATTTAAAATGTTTAAGAGAAGATCAATATAAAAACTAAGTCCCTTAAAAATATCTTGCATTGTCACTCTTATTTTACACAGGTGGCATTCTATTTTCTAAATCTTGGGGCTAATGAGACCAGCGATAAAAAAATTAAATTGGATTTTTTTAGAAAAGATATTTGAATGGGTATCATTCAGCTTCATTTTTCCATTTCTATGCACTATAGTGAGCACTATTTTGGTTTTCAACCTCATTAAACTTCTATTCACAAGGCATGGTATAAAAACTTTAAACCTCAAATGTTTTAAGAATAAAGCAAATCATGCATCTATGAAAAGATGAGCATAATGGCTTTTTGTAGCATGCCTAGTGCACTTCTCAGCTGTTCTTGTGTGGCATTAGGCAAGCAATTCCCATTAGCATTAATATGCTCTTAAGTTTCTACTGTCCTATCATTTAAGCAATAATTTGAGAATCAATTCAATTTCATGGGAATTTCACTATTCCAAACTGGCTTTGTGACTTAGAAATTTAGTCATTACAATCACTTAAGTTTTCACGGTCTTTTATGGAGTAATTGAACACATACATACACATAAACACCCACAACATACATGTCATTAAACTAATGTCATGGATGATGCAAGTTACTGAATAAGGTAGCTTTTGAGAAATGGATGATAATCTATCCTCTTTCTCTCAGCTTCTAGCTTGTTTGCAGACACCCTACACAACAAACAGATCATCTAGAAAAATATCAGGGTTAGTCCCTTTAGGGATTTGAAGAACACTCAAAGGATACTTGTAGTTGCTGCCTTGGGCTAAGACATTGCCTGTAGAAGTTCTCTAGAAATACATCAATTTCTGATTTTGGCGAGTTAATGTAGGAACTCATTAGCAGAGTTCCCCTTGTGTCGTAGGTGTTCAATAAATGCTTATTGAACTGAAATAGTGTCCACAAGATCACAGCCACATGACTGCTTTGTGCTGGTCCCCAAGGATATATTTAAAAAAAAAAATTGTAAAATACACATAGCATGGAGTTTACCACTAGTGACATTTGGTAAATTCATAATGGTTTGCATCTATCACCACCATCTAGTTTCAGAATGATTTCATCAGCCCAAAAGAAACCGCTTACCTGCATAAGCAGTAACTCCTCATCCTCTGGCAGTCACTAATCTGCTTTCTATTTCTATAGACTTGCCTGTTCTGAACACTTGATATAAACAGACTCATACAATATGTGGTATTTGCACCTAGCATCTTTGTTAACTGAACTGGTGAGAAATGTACACATGTTGGAATATTCTCTTCACAAGCTAAGTAACATGTGACTGAATGTGTAAAAGAAATTGAAATAAAAAATTAAAGGAGGGAGCCAGAAGTTAGCGTAATGGCTATGTCACTGGACTCCCATGTAGTTGACTGCAGTTCGCGTCCCGGAACCGGTAGCTTAAAACACACAGGGCGTGTGTGCGTGTATGCCCAAGATCCCGAGAGGAGAGTGGAGGAGAAGGGATTGCGATGTGGCCATCCCCCCTGGGGAGTGATTTCTCACTTCCTGTCTCTCTGTCTCTCTCTGTCTGTCTGGCGAGCACACACGCCCTGTAGCAAAAACCTTTCAAAAAAAAATTAAAGGAAAAAATGCCAGCAAAAATAATAAAACTAATACAAATATTCTCACAGTTAAAAAAAGAGAGAGAAAGTCAAGTTAACATCCCAATGTAAAAGATACTAAAAACACAAGGTTTTCTTTTAGAAAAAGAATGTTTTGCCACAATAGAAGAAACAGAGCAAAAAAGAGACAATAGCCTAATGGAAGGAATGAAATGAAAGGCAGCTGATTGGTGGATATGAGAGCAAACTACCCAAAGCTCAGAGAGAATCACACAGTTAGCACAAATCATGGCCAAACCATCCATGGCATGATTTTAAGTTTGACTGTAGTTTCTGAAAAGCTAATTTACATCACAGAAACGTGGCACAGATTCACTGGGAAAGCTGTTGCCTAAATGTAGGTACATATTTTTTGGAAAACAGATGATTAACTATCTATTTTATATGTATCAGTCCTTTAACAACGTAACGGCAGAAGCCTGAACCAAATAACCTCCAAGACTCATCTATCTCCTCTGCTCTAAAAATACTTGGTTTTGGAAGCTTTAGAGCAATGTAATTGGGTGGGTATGATAGGTAAAGTAAAGTAACTGTGAATGCCATAGATGACAATACATGTAGATATGAACTGGTAGGAGATTATTGTCAAGTGCAAGAACTTTCCATAGAGCGGTATTAATTTTGAAATTCCGGTATGAGAAGGAGGCTTCATTTAAAAAGATGACAGTTAAGTCATCTATCTAAGGACATCTGGTGCTTTGGGGAAAATATATGCCCAAGGTCTGTCAAGGTTTATAGCTCTAGGTGAGAATATCTTTATTCGCAGCCCTTTGAAGAAACACTCATGATAGTCAACATTTCTACCTTTTAGAACTTTTCAGTTAATGCATGGTCAACTAGCTATGTTCTGTGCTATTGCTTTTCAACAAAAGAGCAAGTTTCTCCAGGCCTCTTTCTTAAGCTCATCTTGATTTTAAGCAGGTAACCTTTATCATCTGTTTTTAGTCAGCACAAAACATAAAACAAAATAAAAGCAGTGCTTGACTTCCATAACTGTCTTTTGTTTTACCTGTTGACCCCTTTTTGCCCTATTTGAATAGCACTGTATCTCCCTCACATTACATTCTTAATGAGGTTATTTACCTTGCATATCCAATGAGATTGCCTCTTATATAATAAATTCTTTGCTCTGAAATTTGTTTGAGAGGGCAGCCTATTCAGCTCTTAAGAGGTATAACCTTTTAACTGAGAGTGATCTTAAGGCTGGACACAACTTTCATAATGAGCCTTCAGTTACTTAAAGATGTCACCATAGCATACAGAAGTGTTTATATTTACATATACTAGTAGATCAGCCTTGCAAATACCCATTCACTAACTTTGCAAAATGGCTAGCAAAGAAAGCTCATTTGTTATTACATGTATATCGCTCTTGCTTACGTGTGTTAATGAAATACATGTTGGCTAATAATGCAAACTGAGCAGAAAAAAAATTATTTTTAATGCATTAGTATTGCTATCAATGATGCATACTCATGAAATATATGGAGCCATGATTCATATAAATTCTTCAAATTTTTTTTAGCTGCTAATTATTCTCTCCTCACCCAATTTTTTTACCAGAAGTGGTAACACTGACTACCTTAATTTCATCTTATTACACTGTCATTTCAGATGGGAAACAGAAAGAAGCAGAGAAATGGCCAAAAGTCTAGAAGCAAAAAAGAGGTAAGAAAGAAGCAAATGAGCTGGCTAATCCACCATTTGGATAATAAAATTGGTTTATGTCGTTGATTAAGGGGTTGTGGAAGTTAGAGGAGAGGTGGTTGGTAGTTGGAGACAAGGGTAAACATGAAACAAAATTGTTTTCAGTTACTTTTTGGGCTTATATAGGTCATTACATTTTGAAGGTAGTGTGAAAAGCCATTATTTCCTTAAAAATCTAGTTGACATTTGTACATCTATTCTCAGATTCTCACGAACATCATCACCTAGTCTGTTTGATTAAATGTCCTAAGTTTAAAAGGATATGATTATAGTGGTTTCTAAGGCACTGGAAGAGCAGCTCTCTAGTAAGTCAAAATAGTTTGGTCTCAGGATCAGTGGATACATAATGGTTATGTCGCTGAACTCCCACAGTTGGCTGTGGTTCGAGTCTTGGACCTGCAGCTTAAAACCCACACCAGGCACATGTGCATGCATGCCCAAAGGCCCAAGAGGAGAATGGAGGAGAAGGAATGGTGGCGTGGCCATCTCCTCTAGGAAGCAATTTCTCACTTTCCCTCTCTCTGTCTTTCCAGTGAGTGCACGTACCCTATAGCAAAAATCTTTCTAAAATAAATAAATTGGCCTCATTCTCAGGAAAGGAGTAAATGGAAAAAGAATCTTCCATGGACATAGACTATTTGCCTATCTCCCTTCAAAACACCCAGGAAAATCTAGCCTACTTACTAATACTTAGGATCTTACAGACTATCTTAGAGAAATCAAATATTTATTGGTAGCCTGTTATCTTCCATGTACTTGGAACAGAGCAGGGAAGAAAACATTCAGAAATGTCTGGCAAGGTGAATTTTACCTTCAACTGAGGACACAAGGGTACAGCAGACCAAGTAAAATATGCGCTGTGCTAGATGATGATAACATGGGTACTGGAGGTTGGTGACAATAAAAATGTCAGTTTTAAGGATGAAAAGGAGAAAGGTAGGAGAATGGAGGGATAATGTAAAGTGTGCGGTCAGGTCAGGGAAGGCAAGTTGATGTCTAAGTAAAGACCTGAGAGTGGAGGTCAAGTCAAGCAGATGTATTTAAGGCAGAGGGATCATCAAGAAAAGAGGCCCTGGGGTAAGAATGTGGCTGGCATGTTAGAGGAATAGCAAACGGGGCTGTGAGACTGAAGAGAGATGCAGTGATAAGAACCAGAGCAGCAAGCAGGGGTGATGGTGGGCAATGCAGGACCTGGCAGGCCATAGCAATGGTGAGCTTTCACTCTGGGTAAGATGGGAGGACCGGTCTCTGAGAAGGGTGAAATGATCAGACCAGAGAAGAGGATTACTCTGCTGTTGGGAAGGGACTGTGAGAACAATGAGCGTCGCTGTAATAAGAGATGAGAGGGGCTTGGGTCTGAAAGAAAAGCTGAGCCCAGGTCTGCACAGCATGGAGTGCAATGTTGTCTACAACGATAGCCAACATCTAGGTAGCAAATGAATTTATTTTACAAATTCTGTTTTATAACATTTGTGGATCATGATATCCATCCCTCTGTGAGAATATCAATTAGTGATATCAAGGTAATAAATTTGTATACAATACATCTGTGTGCGCATCATTCAGGGTTCCTACACATCCACATTAAAAGTGGAGTCCAATAGCTGAGGAATAACAGAAAGACCCTTGTGAGTTTGGGGGTTCTTTGCAGCTCGGCATGAAAATTAGAGCTCCTTAGCCTCCTGGGAAAGATTCCTGGCCTTGTGAGGCTGATGAACAGGATCTCAGACTGCTCTGGAGAGGTGTCAGCAGAGAAGAGGCTGCTGGAAGCAAGAAGATAGCCCAGTTCCTCATCACTATCCTTTTTTTTAACTGCCCGAGGGCACATATGCTCACCAGAGAGAGAGATAGACAAGAAGAGAGAGAGAGAATGCACCCCCCCACCCCCCATGGTGTGCAGCTACTTTTTTGTCCATTCTTCCTTCCTGTCAGGATTTTGGGCACACTCACACAAGTGCCTCAAGTGTTTTTCAAGCAACTGGTGCTGAACTTGACACTGTGGCCAGTCACATGAGATCCGGCTCACCATGTGCTGGGCCTAACCCTGTGCTGTAGGATCAGTCCGTCACTCCATGCGCTGTCTCTGTAGGTCACATCTCACTCCACGTTGTCCAAAGGTGGGCTCAGCTTTCCTTCAGACCTGAACCCCTCTCATTCCTTATTGTAGAAGACACTCATTTGTGCTTGACTTTCCCAGCAGGGCCTGCTCTCACAGCTCTAAACCACTTCCTAACCTGCCTTTCAAACACCTGGCAATAATGTTGGTCAGAAAAGTGTGTTCATAGACGTTTGCAGAAAGCATGTTCCTCATGAATAGAAAAAATCACAGTACAGGAATTATATGTAATAAATACAAGTCATGAAAAACACACAGAAAAGTCATAGTAGCCTATAGGAAATGTTAATATTGATGCCAACTTCAACAGAAGGACATGTCAAACCTGGGGATGAAGGTGCCCAGTACGCCCAGGGTGATAGTAGGAAAAAGTGTGTAAGGAAGGAAGGGGAGAAGGCAGCTGATTTTAGGGATCTTCATGGGGCCAGTGCTTTGAACCAAAGATGAAGTGGAGAAAGGCCTCTGATTAGCACCACCTGCGTCTCTATGTGAAGTTCAAGCAGATGGGAACTGTAGCTGGCAGCAGTTCATACCCTTCCCTCCTTGGCTTCTACCGTGTCACAGTATAACATCTAGAGACCAAAAGAAATCCAAAAAGATTTCATTTCAGTCAGGTACCTCAAATTTCAGAGATTATCTGTTTCAGGGCACAGTGTCCTACTACCACCCACCAGCAGGTAGCGTGGAGGTTAGGACAGCTGGATTCCACATGGCCAACTGTGTGATTAGATCCAAGACTCGACAACTTAAAAATCATACCAGGTGCTTATGTGTGTGTGTCCAAAATCCTGAGAGGAGAATGGAGGAGAAGGGACTGTGGTATGGCCATCTCACATGCCCCGGCCTGGGGAAGGGCAAAGCAGGGGGTTGTTTTGAAGGCAAAAGAAGGTGGTTGATTTCCCTTTCCCTCCCTCTTTGTCTCTCTCCAGCAAGCACATGCACCCTATAGCAACCAAAAAAGAAAGAAATAGAAACAATTCAACACACATGTATGGAGAACTGCTATTTGCCGAGCACTATTCTAAGTGGAAAGATGAAGGTATGTAAGAGATGATTAGTCCCTGAGTGGACATTCCGTCAAGAAAAAAAATTCTGCATCCTTTGTATAAACCAACCTAGTATTTGATGTGTACTCAGAACAAACATTTTGATAAACAAGTAATATTAGAGGTTTTATTTCAGTGCTTTCAATGAAAATATCATTAGAGAGATAATATTTTAAATGGTACGGAATCAAATAATTTAGACGTTGCTTTTAGAAATTCATTTGTACCAGGAATAAAAATGTAACTGATGCACAGAGCAACTTACAGCAATCTTCCTGCTGTTGTTACAGACCGACACCGCTCTGTGTGGTGTCACAGAGGGTCGTAGTCCATGGAGAAAGCAGAAAGAATGCACTGTGCTCCTGACCAAGTGTGTGGAAGCCAGTGAGCTATATAATATTCCTTTTTAGGTTATCCAATAATAGGAATTTCTCCAACAGTGCTTTGCAAAATCAGGCTAGCCTAAAATGGTGGCATCTTACTAAAGGAATTCTTTAGCATATTCTTCAGGATATTCCCCATTTCTTCAAAATATTGAACAAAAATATTACTTTTGAGCATTTTCACTTGATGTTTTTAAGTTTTTTGCCATGGTGTGTGTGTACTCACCAGAGAGAGATAGAGAGAGATAAGATGAAAATCACCTCCCAGTGGGATGGCCGCTCCACAATCCCTTCTCCTTCATTCTCCGCTCGAGATTTTGGGCACATACGCACACACATACCCAGCGTAATTTTCAAACCACCAGGTCCTGGACTCGAACTGTAGTCGACCATGTGTGAATGCAGCACCTTAACCACCATGTCACTTACTAGTTCCATTTACCAGGTATTTTAATCACTTACATAAGGAAAAGAGAGTACCGTTAGTAAAAGGCGAGCTTTAACAAACAGATAAGAATGGAGGTTGTATGGAATCATGAAATGTTTATGGGGTTATTAATCAGATCAACCCAGGTTCAAATTCTGCCATTGCCACTCACGGAGCTTCAATTACTTAAAGATGTCACCATAGCATGCAGAGCTGAGTGCTCTTAAATAAGTTATTGAACTGTGAACTTCAGTTACCTTGTCTCCAAGATGGCAGTGAAAAATTATGTTTCAAAGAAGCCCTCTAAGGATCAAATGACACTGTATATAAAATGTCTTATAGCAGGTAGGTATATATAATATTAAGTATTCAATCAATTATGGAGTCCCCATAGGCTTCTTATACTGCTGTTCATTAATTAGACACTTAAAATAAGCACCTCTGAAGCATTTCTGAAGTATTTCTATAAAATCTTACATTTACTATAAATTTATCTGAATCCTAATCTTTCAAATAGTGAAATTCGTTCTCATTGCTATTATGAATGATCACGAATTCTCAATTCGTGAAGCTTGAATCAGATTTTGCTATAATTGCTATCAAAAGACAAGTTTATACCAAACTGCGCTAACATGCATTCCTGCAGGCTGTATTGTGATCATTTCTAAATGTACATCAGAACACACGTTTAGGAAATTTTGAACATGTATTAGAAGCAGCCTTGATATAAACTTAGTTGTAAGGTTTCCCAAAAAAGACATCAAGGGAAGATCAAAGATTATGGTGCCATACTGAGTATAATAAAGCAAGTACTTATTAAAAGACAAAAGCTTTGATTCATTTCTCTTAATTAACGGAATTAATGAGCTGTGTATGTCTATATATGTGCATATAAAAGGAAGCAGAGAAAATATGTAAATGTTGGGAGGGGGCTTTCCTGCTACCCTACAAGCTGAGAATGCTTTATTTAAGCTTCTAAAAGAAAAAAAAATGTATATTTGAGCTTCTCAGATTCCTTTCTATTTTTTAAGCCAGAATCTTACAAAGCATTCTCCCTGTCCAAGGTAACAGAGGTCTTTATAGTTTTTCTACTCAGATAAACTATTTCCGTTTTCCTTCACTGACTTTGATTTCTTTCTCTCTTCAGAAGCTGAACTTGAGTTGCCTCTTTTTCAAAAGACTTTGCACATACCAATGTTCTGAATTTTGATATAACCAAACTATTCATCTGAATGTAGAAATCTTGTAATATGGTGCTTCATTGTAGATCATTAGTCTAGATTTTTAGTTTTTTACTTTATATATTAGAATTGCTGGAAATAATCACAGTACTTGATATTCAATTTAGAAAATAGATGAAAGAAAGGCAAGAAAAAAATCAGCCCATATCCTACTACCAAAATATAATCAATTTGAACATCACTGTATTTCTTTTCAGTTCTTTACATATATATACATAAGTGTATATACATATGTGTATGCAGTCTTGTAAATAAGACCAAAGTATATATCCACTTTTATCTTAATATTACATTTGAAAATTTCTCACATTATTTTTAAATCTCTGAAAATATTTTAAATTCATTACTCCTCCCCCATTCTTGAATTTTTTTTTTTTTGATCAGGAACACCTATATTGAACTTTTATTAGCAAGAAAAACCTATAGAGTTAAAATATGGGTAGTAGGGAGTTTGATACAGAAGTTAGCATTATGTATTTATCTTTATTTCAAGTTTTCTTATGCATTCAGTCATGTTATTTAGATTGCAAAGTGAATATTCCAACATGTGTACATTTCTCCCCAGACCAGTTGATATCACTCTTGTATATTTTGATCACTTTTTTCGCTATCATAAATAACTCTGTGATGAACCTTGTTTTGCAGTGCAACAGGTTTTGATCAAGAGCATACATACAAACTCAAACAAAATATACAAAGGTGCTTCAAAAATGTATAGGGGGAACCAGCAGTTAGCGTAATGGCTATGTCGCTGGACTCCCACGTAGTCGACCGTGGTTCGAATCGCGGACCCAGTGGCTTAGAACTCATGCCGGGCGCATGTGCATGCATGCCCAAGATCCCAAGAGGAGAATGGAGGAGAAGGGATTGTGGCGTGGCCATACCCCCTGGGGGGTGATTTCTCGCTTCTGTCTCTATGTCTCTCTCTGTCTGGTGAGCGCACACGCCCTATAGCAAAAACCTCTCCAAAAGAAAAAAATATATATATATAGGAAAATGAGTGAGTTTATTTTGGTACAAAAACCTATTTGAAATCAGTGTACTTTTTTCATAATACACCTTTCCTTGAACTTCTTAAATACCTATCATAGATTGAGGAAGAAATTAAACAGGAGATAGAGGAAGGGGTGAAACAAGGTATCCAAACCTTCAGTCTACCTGAATATGAGGGGAAAACTAGTTCCCATTTGACAGCTGCTCCCCAATCTGCTAAAGAGTTCCAGTCTGTTCCCAAGGGCCAGGTGTCCATATGACTTTAGATGGTCCTGAGTGGTCAGTAATTGATTGGAGTTTGATAATGGCAGCTCCTGTGGGCTCTAGGAAGCCAGTGTGATTCCACACACAGAGTGTCTGGTTCTGACACAGTTTTGGTTTAAGAATACAAAGATATAAACTAAAGGAAACGAAGACTAAAAGGAAAGGTATGGAAAAGAAAACTATGTGTTATGATTGTAGAATGCACTGAAATAACTTGTAATTTTTTTCTCTTATCATTGTGCTATAGATTTCTAATATTAAAAACCAAGGGAGAGAAAAATAGGCAGACATTTATGAGAAAAACTAATTTGGGGTATCACTGCATAAGCAGGAGCTTCCTAGGATGGGGAGGCTGGGGAACAATTAAAGAACAATCGGGGAGGTGAAAATAAAATAACTTCAAAATCCAATATGATAAGCCTATGATTCCTGACATTACTCCCTTCTTTTGAAATTTCACCTTCACTAAACTTACTAGTTTTAAGCTTTTTTACATATAAAAGTGATTATTGGTAAAGCTGCCAGCAAAAATCTAAAAATAGTACAAACCTACACAATGCACACATTTTATATTATTGTTACCACTAGTATGGCATTGTTTCTTTTATACTAGGAAGTATGGCTCTGGCGGTGGGGATAGTTCGAAGGATTTTTTAATGTCCAAAGAAAGAGTACTTGAGATTCAATAGATTTTTTTAAAATATCAATTCAAATAGTACAGCAATGCTAAGTAACTTATTTAATGGTTAGTTATTCCCCTACAACAGAGCTACATGATTCCTCCTCTACTGACTCGTTGATGATAACATGTATAGTATTCTCAACTGGACTGGTCTGAGAAGTATTTCATGTTGGGTAAATTCTTTTTACAAGCAAAATGATATGGAGTGATAGATTTTCTTTCTTCTTCTTCTTTTTTTGGAGAGGTTTTTGCTATAGGGCGCGTGAGCTAGCCAGAAAGACAGAGAGAGACAGAGAGATAGAAAGCAAGAAATCACCCCCTCAGGGGGGATGGCCACGCTGCAATCCCTTCTCCTCCACTCTCCTCTCGGAATCTTGGGCACGCACGCACACGCGCCTGGTGGGAGTTTTAAGCCACCGGCTCCGGGACGCAAACTGCGGTCGCCTACGTGGGAGTCCAGGGACATAGCCATTATGCTAACTGCTAGTCCGAGAATGTTTTTAAAAGTAATGAGAATAAAAATAATAATAATCTGGAAAAAATGATGAACAGCTATTTGATGATGATGATGTGAATAGTAATGTCTTTGTCTTGACTGATACACATGGTATTCCTTCTAGAAAAAGAAATGTAAAAAAAAAAAAAGAAAAAGAAAATTAGATGAGAGCTATGCAATCTTTTCCCAGAAAAATGCGTGTGCTTGCATACAAAATTCTGTAGAAAATTACAGTGGCCCTTGGACTTCCTGAATCTCTGTTAGCAAGCTCTACACCAGAGGCTAGTGGCGCAGCATTAAACATCCTGCTCTGTGCGGCTGACCACAAGGACCTCCCTGGACATGCCATGCCACATGTAACCCTTATTGGGAGTGGATTGTGACACTGAGATGCTGTTAGGGATACTGTCTATCTGTCTCTCTCTCATTCTTTTTCTACTCACAGAAGAAACATAAGCTTCCTTTTAAAAGTGACAACCGTTAAAAATTTAGAAAAAGCCTGTATACCGGAAAGGAATTTACAGAGAAAAAGTAAACTGACAAACTGGGAGTTGCAGAGAGAGATAAAAGATGGGAAGTAGGAAAGGAAGTTTCCCATTCTGAGCTAGACTGAACCTAGACATTTCCTCTCATACTTTTTATAGCAGCTCTCTGCAGTACACACTTTTTATTATTGTTATCTTTATTATCATTATTGTCAGGGAAACAAAGGTTTAGAGAGGTTGTGTCATTTCCCCCAAAAGTCACACTGCTGGAAAGTGGTCCAGCCTAAATGAGAAGCTGGTCTCCTAAGGCTCTAAGTGCAATGCACCCTGCACTTAGTTAGCCCTCACAAGTGAACTTACTACCTTTTGATCTTAACACTTCTCGAAATCGAGCTATTAAACTGAACACTGTGAACTCGCTGAGAGTAGAGTTCCTGTGTTGCTCGTTTGGTATCTCCAGAGCCTAGCACACCAAAAGCATTCATTAAAGGAGAAACAAGTAGATAAATGAGCATACGTGAACGATGCCGTGACAGGCAGCAGAAGCTATGTGCTGCTGCATGGTGACACCACATAATGGTCCTTGGCATCACTAACCATTCCTTTAGATAACCACTGCGCACAGACGTTAACCTATTTTAAAACACATATGGTAAAACTCTTCTGTACTAAATCATTATTTAATCAGCTTGAGAAACAACCTATTCATAAGATACAAAGTAGCTTTCTAATATTATCAGAGAAAATAATATCCTTCATTAGCAAACTACTGTATCTTATGAAAACCAAACTCAGGTTGAAAATAAATTAGGACTATCTCCAAAGATGCTTAATTTTACAAACTTTCTAACTAGAACCTAAACGCGTGTTTTTGTTTTTTGTTTAATTACTCTGAAGTTGAAAACTGAAGCACCGTTTCACTGTAGTAAAGGCAACTGCTGCATTTACTGCTCATGTCATGTTGATGTATGACTATGCATCAAAGGTCATCCTTCTGTACTCATACATTATCAAATTTGAAAGCACAATATTTGATTCTTACCAACCTTTAAACTGCCCACAATGTGTGTGAAAAATAGATGGACCTCTACCTTGGGTTTAAAAAAAATGAACCCATGTTTCGGAAGCAAAAGGGTCAAGAAGCCAGTGGCAAGGTTAGATGTCAGCACTATGAATCTTATACTGCCTCAGCTTATCAGTGAGGTCTAGTACAATGATCACAAGCTAAAATTGCTGTACTAATGAAGACAAAGGTCTGAAAAACTAGATAGCACAGGCCCTCTGACAGAGGGCAGTGCTTGGCAGACAGTAATGCAGAAATAAGGACATAAATCACTCTTTAGACAATAAAACTTAAAATGCTCAAATTGAATTGCTTACACGTTTATTAAAGGCACTGTTGAAAACAGAAGTGTCGACCATCATAGCTCATGTTACTCATCTGGAATGCGGCAGACCCAAATTAAGCTTCTTTACCAGAAAGTAAGTCATTTGCTTCCCACCCGCCTCTTCCAGCTTCAAACACACCACCACTGCATAGACACCCAGCTTAGCAGTCTGTCCCTCCCTGACCTACGAGGGAAACTGAACACACACTGCTTCCAACTATTGCTTCCAACTGTTTTCTGAGTGGGTAAATTGGTCTTACCAGAATAAACTAAAATCTAAACAGCTGCTGCTCTCTCCTTTGGTAGTTGGGATGCAAGGAGAGACAACAGGGGGGAAAAAAATCCCACATTTCTTCAGTAATGATTGTGGTAATTTTTATATAAATAATTTCTTAAAGCCCAACTACAGAAAATTGCCTTACTGAAGAGAAGAAAAATCATATAAACATGTAAAAAGAACCCAGATCTTTAAAAACGAAAGAAAAAATATATACTGAAAAGTAACAGAAAGAGGGTCAGCCCCTTGGCCTGGTGGCTAGGGGAGCCAGATTGCACATAACTGACCATTTGGCTCAAATCCAGGCCCTGGAGCTTAAAAAAGACACCAGGTGTGTGTGTTCATGTACAAATCATGACAGAATGAGAAATGGTGGAAAAGGGATTAGATTACGGTGTGACCACACACCATTGGGGGGATACTGTCTTCCTCTCCTTCTCTGTCTCACCCTCTGGAGAGGAAAAACAAAACAAAGCAAAAGAAAAAAAATACTACACACACAAAACATATCTCTTGCACATCAACTTTATTTCAGTTTGTACTTAACTTTATAAAATTCATAGCATCTTATTTTGAAAATTCATGTATTCTCTGGCTATGTAAACTTAAAATTGAGGATACAAGTTCATTCCAAGTGTATTTCTTTTGGGGACTAAGGAAAAAAATATTTTAAAATGCAAGTGACTAGTGTAGTAAAATGTGTCAGTTCTTGGCAGGTAGGCAAAGCCTTTTAGAATTCTTGCTAAATTGGCCTAAGTAGCCAATTTCATTTTTAGAAACAAATAAACAAAAAACAAATAACTTGGTTGACTGTAATTCATAAACTATACCGCATTAGTACAAGTTTCAACTATACTTACCAAGTACACGCACACATTTCCTTTTAACGGTTTTTACTCACTTTAAAGTTTTAATTCCTACGGCTACATACTGAAAGAAGAGATAGATAGTCCTAAATTATACCGCATCCATGTGTATGTGTGCTTATGTGTATGTGTATCCAGGTCCCACTAGATGTCAAAATGCAGCAACTTAATCCAGACCACTTCTAACTTAATGCCAATTATAATATTAAATGAGTCAGAAATGAGACAATAAATAAAATTAGTATTAAGACTAAAAGATGGGACCACACGTAGTTGGACTCTCACATAGTTGAGCACAGTTTGAATCCCTGACTCCAAGCTTAAAAAACTCACACCAGGTAGGGACCAGCAGTTAGCGTAATGGCTATGTCACTGGACTCCCACGTAGTCAACCGCGGTTTGAGTCCTGGATCCGCTGGCTTAAACTCACGCTGGGCGCATGTGCGTGCATGCCCAAGATCCCAAGAGGAGAATGGAGGAGAAGGAATTGCAGTATAGCCATCCCCCCTGGGGGTGATTTCTTACTTTCTGTCTCTCTGTGTCTCTCTCTTTCTGGTGAGTGCACGTGCCCTATAGCAAAAAAAAAAAAAAAAACCTCGCAAAAAAAAAAAAAAAAAAAAAACACACA
>NW_006159807.1:1296048-1297050 GCF_000334495.1 Tupaia belangeri chinensis | reverse complement strand
CGTGCAGTGCCCCTAAAAAAAAAAAAAAAAAAAAAAAAACCCCGAAAAAAAAAAAAAAAAAAAAACTCATACGAAGTGCATGTGCATGTGTGCCCAAAATCTTGAGAGGAGACTGGAAGAGAATTGTGGCATAGCCAACCCCTTTGGGGAGAGGGGGGGTGATTTCTTGCTTTCTGTCTGCCTCTCTGGTGAATGCATGCACCCTATAGCAAAAATCTGTCTTAAAAAAAAAAAAAAAAAAGGTTTTTTAAATACCCCATTCCATAGGTATTTATGGAATGGTATGGAATGGGGATGAGTGGTTTCAGATCTTTAAGAATGGGACTGTGTTAAGTAAACTCAAATGATCATCTGTACAGTTTAGAAACCTTACCCAAATACTGGATTCATGTGAATTAGGAGAATACTCCTGTACTGTAATACCACCCTAGCATATGTGTTCTTAGGGCATCTACAATTCAGTTCATTCATAATTATTGAGCTTTTCTGATGGCAGACACTAAGAGTATAAAACAAATGATTCCCCCATCTTCAGTGTACTCACAGCTTCCATATTCTTTTACCTTGAGCTATTCCTCATTTTCTAGCCCCAATTGCTTTCTTCCTAACAGTTCCAGGTGAAAGCAGCACACCAACCACTGGTGCTAACAAAATCAGATCTGTCACAAGTGTACGTGAATCCACTCTCTCCATGTATATAGCAGGCACCATGCCAATTTTGGTATTATCTTGAGGATAGCAAAAACAGAAAATAAAAACAGCCTATCTCACGTGTTCACAGTCAAAGGAGGGAGGCAGACACAACAAATAGTAAGAGGTGAAGTTACATATGAGAAGTCTTCAAAAGTTCATGAAAAACATGAATAATGAAAGTTATGGGACCAGCAGTTAGCGTAATGGCTATGTCGCTGGACTCCCATGTAGTCGACCACGGTTCAAGTCCCAGACCCGGTGGCTTAAACTCATGCCGGGCACATGTGCATGCGTGCCCAAGATCCCAAG
>NW_006159807.1:1200059-1296017 GCF_000334495.1 Tupaia belangeri chinensis | reverse complement strand
AAGGGGAGAGAAGGGTGTGTGGCTTGTGTGGGGGGGGGGGGGGGAGGGGGTGTGTGATTTCTCGCTTTCTATCTCTCTGTCTCTCTCTCTGTCTGTCTGGCGAGCACACACGCCCTATAGCAAAAACCTCTCCAAAAAAAGAAAGTTATATGTGAATTTTAAAATGTTTTGCACCAAAATAAATCCATATTTTAACACCACTTTTCTACAAACTCCTTTTAGTTTCTTCATATAAAGTCTATAACATACAATGAAGATAAGGCCAACAGGTGGCCTGGTGACTAAGGTGCTGAACTCCCACATGGCTGACTATGGTTTGAGTCCTAGACCTGGAAGCTTGAAAGTCAGTCTGGGCACATATGTATGCATGCCCAAAATCCCAGTAGGAGAATGGAGAAGGGATTGCAGCATGGCTATCCCTCCTGGGGAATGATTTCTCACTTTCCCTCTCACTGCCTCTGTCTCTCTCATTGGTGTGTGCACGTGCCTTATCACCAAAAACTTAAAATTAAAAAAAAAAAAAGACAATAAGAACAAAAAGGCAAATAACTGCTTAGGAAAGTTGAGGTAGTGTCACTCAGATTACATACAAGGCTCTTAAAGAAATGAGAGTTAAACAAGAACAGTATCATATAGGAGCAGTACATGGCATCTTTCAGAAGTACATTTATGACCTGAGTGTTTAATAGAGTAGTGAGAAATGGCTGGAAAAGTGATTTCTATTCAAAGGAGTACTCTACAAGTCACCTAAAGAGTCTGTGATATACAAATTAGTCTCAGAAGGCATAATTGTTATATCGCTGAACTCCCAGTCAACTGAGGTTCAAGTCCTGGACTCGGTGGCTTAAAACTCATGCCAGGCACGTGAGCATGTGTGCCCAAAGTCTCAAGAGAATAGAGGGGAAGGGATTGTGGCATGGCCAACCCCCTGGAAGAGAGGAGTAATTTATCTGTCTTTCTCTACCTCTCCAGCACCCTATAGCAAAAATCTCTCACTTGAAAAAAAAAAGAGAGAGAGAAAGTTCCAACAGCAATGTGGCTAATAGTTGAAAAAAGACTAGGGAAATAATTATAAACTGCCTAAATTATGAGGAACAAGTCACCTTGCCCTTTCTCTATTCCATTTTATTTCCTTTTTTTTTGTATATATATATATATATATATATGTATTTTTTTACATTCAGTCATGTACATCTTTACAGCACACAATATGGGTTCTTGAAGCATAAATGCATATTTTTAAAATTAGGAATTTTCAAAATTCCCAACACTATGAAATCTGCACTAAGACTATATCAGTATCTTCCATTCTGTACATTGTGTGTGTACACATTCAACAGGCCTTAATACTAGACATTAGGACTATATGCCAGACACTAAGACTATAATGATAAGCAAAAACGAAATATGGCCCTGCTTTAAATGAGTTCACGGTTTAGTGTGGGAGATAACATTATGAAGAAATTTCAAGGAGAAGGTATGTGAATAGAGTGTGGCCCATTTAGGGTTAAGAGAAGACTGCCCTGAAGAAGTAACATTTGAATTATCATTAAAAAAAAAGGAGAAATTAAAATTGAAAAAAAATTTAAAAAGCGCTAGTGTATTTCAGCTACCAAAGGAGAGGGTTCTCACAGGCAGTAAAAATAACAGGGACTTAAATATTCTAGGTTCAAATTCCATTTACAACATCTATAAACTAAACAGTCTCAGAGAATAAATTTAATCCGCTTGTTAGGAGTCTGCCTTCTCTCACAGTTGCTGAGAACCATAGAATGTACGTGAAAGCACCTGGAGCACAGTGCCTGGTGAGAGCAGGCATTCAAAAAATGTTCATTTAATCCCCCACTTTCTTCACCCTTCAAAATCAGACTAAGATAGAAATATTTATTTTCATGAAACAAAATGATTTTTCCCAGTTTTCCTAAATTAAGTGCCAGGGATCTGGTAAAAGTCTTTGGCGGCTGAAAATCTGGCTCATTCTCACAGAATCCTGGACTAGGAACTTTAAAAATCTAATTTATGAGAGAGATTTTTGTCAGAACACTTTTTAATCTTCCCAGAGTATTTCCAACTACCATCAATTCTGCTGCCAAAGAAAAAGGAAGGCATAAGTGCTTAAAAAATATAACTAGAGAAAAATGTATAAAGCAGAAAATCAAGGCTTTTAAAAATATCAAGTAATATAGAACTTTATAATGAAACTACTATATAAAGTATTTTTTCTTCTAAAGTTTATGAGTAAAATAAACTACATGTAACAGGAACTTTAGAGGAAAAAGAATAAAAAAGTAAATGAAATCTAAATTTCATGCAAAAGCATGATAAAGGGCAATTGGGGGATACCTACTATCCAACTAATTCAGCAATTTTTAGGGAGCTGGGAGAGTGCATGCATGTAGGAGCAAGAGAGAGGTTGGTTTTTTTTTTTTTTTTTTGAGAGGTTTTTCGCTTTAGGGGGGGGGCGCTCACCAGGGAGAGTCGCTATAGGGCGCGTGCGCTCACCAGAGAGAGAGAGAGACATAGAGACAGAAAGCAAGAAATCACCCCCCAGGGGGGACAGTCACGCCGCAATCCCTTTTCCTCCATTCTCCTCTCGGGATCTTGGGCACGCACGCACACGCGCCCGGCATGAGTTTTAAGTCACCGGGTCTGGGACTCGAACCACAGTCGACTACGTGGGAGTCCAGCAACATAGCCATTACGCTAACTGCTGGTTCCCGAGAGAGGTATTTTTGACGGGATCTCATCACAGGGCAATCCTATCTCCGCACCCCAGACAGCAAGATCACAGGTGCATGCTACCATTCCTGGCCAGTGTCTGTTGGGCTAGGACTCACATGCAGGCCCACCATGAAGCCATTGCATAGCAGTGTCCAATTTGCACCCTGGGACTTTGCAATTTTTAAACAATTAAAAAATTTTTTTTAACTTTTAAAATGTCATTTAAGGAGCCTGTAGGCGGCACAGTGGCTAAGGTGCTGGACTCCCACATGACCAACCATGGTTCGAATCCCAGACCCAACAGCTTAAAACATGCTGGACACGTGTACAGTGCAGCCATCCTCCCTGGAGGTGATTTCTAAATTTGTCTCTCTGTTTTTCTATGTCTCTCTGCCAAGTGCATGTGCCCTATAGCAAAAAAATCTCTCAAATAGACAAAAAAGCCATATAAAAATAGCATTCAAGGGTTAGCAAGCGGTAATAAAGTTAAAGTGCTGAATTTCACATGGCTGACCCTCTGGTTCAAGTCCTGGCCCCTGTGGCTTGTAAAAACACACTGGGCACATGTGAGCGCCCAAAATCCCAAGAGGAAATGGAGAAGAGATTGGGACAAGTCCATCCCCACTGCAGAGAGATTTCTTGCTTTCTGCCTCTCTCCAGCAAGCACACCTGCCCTATAGCAAAAACAAACAAACTAGTATATATTTAGTTATACAATATAACTTCTAGGGTAAAAGAAATTAAACTGAGACAAGTTAATAGTTTATAAATTGATATAATTTAATAAATTTTAATTTGGTACTCAATTTTATGTTTATAGCCTAACAAATATGCTTTTCTCTATATATATTTGTCTAAATTCAGAGACTGAATATACTTACTTATTGACTAGAAGAATTAATACATGTAGAACTTCAACAATTTTGAAACAAGTGAAATTACAAAACTGCCTTCATCAATTCACAACAATCTCCACCTTGATTCATCTTCACATAAGTACATGAATTACTTCTAATGGCTCTTTAGAAGTTCATAAACTATATCTAAATTCTACTATTATTTTTACAATGAACTGAAACTACATGAGATAGTAACTTACGTTTTCTCCTAGTTTTCTTAAGCACTTTATTTTCCATGATCATTTCAAAATAGCTATCCACAATTCATAAATTATCTCCATTCTTTGACCCTTCAACAAACTGATTTGCATACAAAACCAACAGGTAATATTTTAAAGTAATGTAATATTGTCAAGTAATATTGTAAGAAAAAAGTAAGATAGCTAAGTAGTTGCTGTCAGCTGGAAACAGAAGCATAAATATTATGTTTGAAAGTAATCTTAAGCTTATAACACCAATGTTCAGAGGCAGTAGAAAATTGGTAGTTCCATATAAAGAGTTCTACATTAGAGTTGAGATCTGAGATCTCAACTATGCCTACTATTCTTATGATCTTGTGTAAGTCATTTAGCTGTTCTGAAACTCAACATACAATAGTCAGTGAAAATCACCATACAGAATCAATGTCTCTCACACACACACACAAACACACACAAATTGTAGCTCTTTTGATTCAATTATATTCTCTGTAACAATGTGTATCTAATGCATCCAGTGAGTCTGTGATGAGAAATAGCCATTTCAAGATTAAAAGGCACCACTTAATAACAAGTAGCAATATTTTCAAACTTGGGTTCTAACTGCAACTATTCAACAACTATTTTGGGGCCAGCCTCATAGCAGTTAAGGGAGCTGGATCCCCCATGGCTGACCACAGTTTAAATCCTGTCACAATGGCTTGCAAAACATACTAGACATGTGGGCCGAAAAAAAAAAACCTGACAGGAAGGAAGAATGGAGGAAAAAGAATTGCAGCATGACCACCTCCCATCCTCCCATTGGAGGGTGCTTTTTCTCTCTCCTCCACCCTTTTTCCCTCCCTCTCTCCCTTTCTCTCTCTCTCCCTCTCTGTCCAGCATACCCTTTGGCAATAAAAAACAAAAATAAAAAAAGTTTTTCTTGAGTGCCTATAGTACCTATATGAATAGGAAGATATCTCAGCCAGACAAGGCTAGAAGATTAGAAAACATTATGCATATGGAAAGCACAGAAAATATACATATAGGTACATTAGAAGTGTGTGTGTGGTGAGGTGACAGTGGAATTAATTGTGGCTCAGTAAGGTGCCAGAGGTAACTCGGAACAAAATTCTAGAGCTTTGTAAGACATATTAATAAACTTCAACCCCATTCCATGTACAGTGAGGAATCATTAAAGAGTCTAAGAATTGTGTGGCATAATTTATTTTCCTTTTTTTTTTTCTTTAGAGAGTTTTTATTTATTTTTTTGCTGTAGGGTGTGTGCACTCCACAGAGAGACAGAAAGACAGAAAGTGAGAAATCACCCCTCAGGGCGGATGGCCATGCTGCAAATCCTTCTCCTCCATTCTCTTCTTGCGATCTTGGGCACACCATGCACATGCTCCTGGCATGAGTTTTAAACCACTGGGTCTGGGACTCAAACTGCAGTTGACTATGTGGGAGTCTGGCGACGTAACCATTACACCATCTGCGGTCCCTATTTTCCATTTTTAAAAAGTCACGGGCTGCATGCACAGGATAGCCAGGGGGCAAGATTAGAGACAGGAAAACCAGTTAAAAGACAGCTATGATCATTTGAGATGTCAGAGGCCTGAATATGAAGGCAGTAACACAGAAATTAAGAATAAGAATCAAGGTCTCTGAAGTTATTTGCCTGCATTCAAATCCCAGATTTTCCACTTACCAAATGGTTAACTTGAGCAAGCTGTTTACTCCCTCTGTACCTGAATTTTCTCTTCTATAACCTTCTATAAAAATCTTCACAGCATTGTTGCCAAAGATCAAAGGAAAATTATACATACACAACAGTTATTATGTTGCCTGGCACAAAATAAAAATACAATGTGAATGAGATAGAGAGATAAAACTAACTGGAAGATGTTTAGGACACGGGAATTGACAGTTTGGCTACAGGCGTAAGGGATGAATGTACCCTCTAGTTTCTGGGTTGGGTGATGGAACTATTTGAAGGGGTGAGAACGCATTAGGTTTGAAGATTCTGAAGGTTTAAGAAGATAGTGTTCACTCTTGACCATACTGACTGTGAGACACATGCCAACAGGCAGGTGACTATGTATCTCTGAAGAAAAGGAAATACATCAAGGCTGGAAATTGGAGATTCAGAAAGACAGACCGGCTGTAATTTAATCCACTGGTAATGCACAAGAACTCCCAGAGAAAGGATATGCAGAGTAAAGGAGTGATGACACTAGGTGGAACCTACAGAACACCAACATTCAACAGGTGCACAGGGGAAGAGAAGCCTGCAAGGAGCACTGAGAGCAAGAGATCAGAGAAGAGAGCAATAGTGCAACAAATCAAAAGCTAAAAGAAAATGGTGTCCCAAAGTGAGAACACCCCAACATTGTCGGTACTGCCAAGCAGTGAAACAAGTTAAAAACTGAGTTTTCACTAGATTTAGCAACAAAGCTATTCATTCACATAATATGTGCCCAACACTGGGGTAGGCCCTCAAGGTACAAATGTGAATAAGACAAATAAAATCCTTGAGGAAAAAAAAAGAATTTATGTTGCAAAGATAATCAATGAGCAGATAAATAAAATACTTACACGTTGTGATAAGGATGGTGAGCAGATACAGAGGTATAGTAAAGGAAAAGGCAGAGGTCAGCTTTAGATGGGGGGTTTGGGAGGACATTTCTCTAAGGAGGGCACATTTAAACTGAAAACCTAAGGCAGGAAAGGGTCTGGCATGGCCACAGAACTGAAAGAAGCCACATGCAGTTGCAGCACAATGATGGAGGATAGAAAGACGGGCTGGCCCATATTTGCAGATTATGCTCATAGTGAGAAGAGTTTAGATGGTGACCCACTGAGCACTCCTAAGCAGGCAAGGTAAGTTCACTCTGGCTTATAGTACTTAATGGTTGGACTCTCTTCATTTATACTCTTCTTAATCAAGGACATTTTACTACTCTTTCAATCAT
This sequence comes from Tupaia belangeri chinensis, assembly GCF_000334495.1. Lineage (NCBI taxonomy): Eukaryota > Metazoa > Chordata > Mammalia > Scandentia > Tupaiidae > Tupaia > Tupaia belangeri. The sequence goes on along the minus strand of NW_006159807.1, from coordinate 1,289,249 downwards.
TACCAGTTGATTACAAATATGTCAATAAACTTTGGTATTTTAAAGGATTCTATATGATTACAAGCATGCTACCTTCTGCATTAATTATACTAATCCACTTTTTAACCCTTTTATGTATTTCTTTCACAGGTATTTCTCACAATATCTTGAATTTTATCATAAAATTTTATTTCTGAGTTACTCATTTTCAAGTAATGTTCATTAGAATTTGAACTTTTTATAACAAGACTCTTCAAAGTGTTACAAAATGTACATTGGCCAATAGTGTACCCCTCAAAACTGATAAAGTTCATATTTTTAAAAAGCTTATATTCTACAGAGACTTTTCTATTTTCTTAATCTATGTATTTATATACATAAAACTTTTTTTTTGGGGGGAGAGGTTTTTGCTATAGGGCACGTGCACTCACCACAAAGACAGAGAGAGAGAGACAGAAAGCAAGAAATCACCCCCCAGGAGAGATGGCTATGCCACAATCTCTTCTCCTCCATTCTCCTCTTGGGATCTTGGGCATGATACACACGCGCCCAGAGTGAGTTTAAGTCACCAGGTCCAGGATGCCAACCACGGTTGACTATATAGGAGTCCAGCAACATAGTCATTATGCCAACTGCTGGTCCCTGAATATGTTTTTAAAAAGCTGGTAAAGGAAGCTTTGGCTTAATTCTGAGCAGGCAAATTATATGTTCATATCATTTTTTATCTGCAAAAGAAACATTTTCTGGTCCTTCACAAGGATGTAAATAATAACAAATACTACCATTTACTTAATAGCTACTTTCAGGCAGTGAGCTAGGGAAATAATGTAAGTTATTTTTAATCATCCCAATACTTTCAAGAAATAGGCATTATACTCCCACTTCACAGATAGAAAACAATCTCAGAGAGGTTAGATAACTTGCCTAAGACTGCAGAGCTGAAATTTTAACCCAGTTCTAAACACTAAAAATCTCTGGGCATTACACCAGGACACCAGACTATTAGCAAATTGAGTTCTTTAAAAATACTTGTCAGAAAAAAAAAAAAAAATACTTGTCAGATACAAGATATAGATCATAGAAATAAATTTTTAAATGACAGAAAATGTTTTATTCAGTTTTTAATAAACTGTGTACAATTTAGAAACATAAAACCAGCTTAGAAACGTAAGCCAGACACACCATTCTTATGTGTTCTTCCCTTTGGCACAATAACTTGATTTCAATTTTTTTTTTCAATATTTGGGAAGAGAGAGCTATTTAAAAAAAACTATATTTAAGTTTCAAGAATTACCATTCTTTGTCAAAAACTTATCCCAGCTAATCCTCAGTGTACACACATTAAATGCAATGAGCTACAAGCAAATAAATGCCTATTCTCACAAAACTCATTTGCCTCTCAAGGTTAAAAAAGTACAAACAGTCTAAAGTGTCCTTCAAAAGCCTAACCTCTGATTAGAACCCTAAATGTCATCATTTCTCTGAACTTGAAAGACAACAATTCTGAACAAAAGCATCATAATGTGCTCTAAGCAGAATCAACAGATTTATTGCGCTATGAGCTCTTCTTACTGAGATTTTTTTCATGTAGCCAACTCATTCACCAAGATAATGTTTGAAGAAGTCTATATATTTAACAAAAAGAAGCCGCTGACAGATTATCTTTATTTTCCTTAACAAAACACACACACGAGCACAAAATTCACTTATATAGCGTCATTATTTTACAAGTATAAATAATGCTCAGAATTCAAGTACAGTCAAGTGCAGAGATATTTCCTATATGTTAATATGTAAACATAAACTAATTATATACATTATGTGCCTTTGGCCCAGCTGCAAAATAAAAGACATCAAAAAGAAACACTGCACTTGACTGTTCAATTGCATTCTTATTGAGACTTCGTACCAATGCCTATGTAATTACAGTTGCAACTTCCATACTGCTTAATGTAAACACCTAAATAAGATATTACTCCCCCCTGGCAAATATCTTAAGAGTTAATCCTATGTGTTTTTAACAAAGTATTCAAAATCTTAATTGTCTTACTTTTAAAACAAACACTATTAAAGAATTTATTCCTAACCAAATTTCTTCCTATGTCAAATGTATATTATTTATAGATATACATATAGAAAATGAGAATACTATTGTTTACTTTTAGAATGGACCAAAAATATCTAGAAGCTGTCTAAACAGTGTGGGCCTTTGTATATTCAAAAGGATCTTACTTCACTGATATCACTTGCTTTTCATTTTAATACCCAATTGATCCAACTTTAACATATTGAAATAGGTAGCAATCTGAATTCAAATGATATCAAGTATATCCTTGTGGGGGGAAGGAGATGGGAGAAACAAAGCACCACCTATAAAGCAACAATTGACATCAATGAGACTAAATATCCAGTTGAAGGCACATAGAAGCATTTACTACTTTGTCATCAAAGATTCTCCGCTTAGTTCAGGATCAGGAGTAGATTCAGCTCTGGGAACTGTTGATTTGGCTTCATTCTCTGTGGTTTCCTCTTTCTGGGTCTCTTCTTGTTCCTCCTCTGGTTCCTCTGAGCCTGGTACTTTGTCAATCACTTCATTTGTCTGCTCTGTAGCTGATATTTTGTCATCTGTCTGCTCTGTATTATCATCAAGAACATCTTTTTCTTCTAAAGATTCTGAAAAGATAAAGATGCAAGAGTTCAGGAATAACTAAATGTAAAAATTGCTCAGTAAGATAAGTAAAAGACAAAGACTAAGTAACAAGAATGGGCTAACATCCTGAAAATCTTTTGAAATAAGTACTTCACTCTCTAGAGCAACTAATTTCTGAATTAGCATGACTAAAGAAATAAAATAATTTGGAGTAAATAAACCTATAAACATACTTTTAGCTAATGACTCTTTTTTCATACAAAAATACATACATACATACACACACACACATATATATTCTTAGACACATACAAAAGTCTAATGTCTAAAAATCAAAATCTCAACATAATTATGTCCCATAAGACAATGGTCCAACAAACAATGCAAAAGTATTAACTTTCAGACTGTTTCCTGAGGGTATGGTTTCCTTTATGTATAAGCAGCTCTGCAATGTATAAATGAGTGTTTTCACCTCTGGGAACTGTTGATTTGGCTTCATTCTCTGTGGTTTCCTCTTTCTGGGTCTCTTCTTGTTCCTCCTCTGGTTCCTCTGAGCCTGGTACTTTGTCAATCACTTCATTTGTCTGCTCTGTAGCTGATATTTTGTCATCTGTCTGCTCTGTATTATCATCAAGAACATCTTTTTCTTCTAAAGATTCTGAAAAGATAAAGATGCAAGAGTTCAGGAATAACTAAATGTAAAAATTGCTCAGTAAGATAAGTAAAAGACAAAGACTAAGTAACAAGAATGGGCTAACATCCTGAAAATCTTTTGAAATAAGTACTTCACTCTCTAGAGCAACTAATTTCTGAATTAGCATGACTAAAGAAATAAAATAATTTGGAGTAAATAAACCTATAAACATACTTTTAGCTAATGACTCTTTTTTCATACAAAAATACATACATACATACACACACACACATATATATTCTTAGACACATACAAAAGTCTAATGTCTAAAAATCAAAATCTCAACATAATTATGTCCCATAAGACAATGGTCCAACAAACAATGCAAAAGTATTAACTTTCAGACTGTTTCCTGAGGGTATGGTTTCCTTTATGTATAAGCAGCTCTGCAATGTATAAATGAGTGTTTTCACGTGTGTGCATGAGTACATGCATATATATAGGTGTGTGTATGCTTGAATGTGTTTGTGTGTACAGAGAGATGAAGTTTTCTGACACTGATGTACATCTCTATTATCCATAGACTGGGGAAGTCAGGATTTACCTTTTCTGAAGGCATCACAAGATCTCATCCCTCTGCAAGTGACATTATCAGTACTTTACCTGTTGGTCAGAATATGCTACATACCTAACACACTAGGTAGGGAAAAGGAAGGATCTTTGTCCCCTGTCTTCTCCACAGCAGAAGCTGAGTAAGAGTTTTGGTTCCTACCTGAAAGTTTACTCCCTTTAAACTCTAGCTCTTTTTGAGTTTTATTAAATTCAAGTTCCTTCTAATAACTTAACAATAATGACAATTTTAGTAAATAGCCTTTAATTCTTTTATTTACTTTTTACTTACATTTAATCACTGTGTAACATTACACATACCAAATAAATTTTCTCATCATAAATACACTGTATATTGATTCAATCAAGATATTGCCATACATATTTTCATCAGCAATGTTCCATTTTTATGTCCCTTAAATGTTTTGCTTCTTTCTTTTTTTTTTTGGAGAGGTTTTTGCTATAGGGCGCGTGCGCTCGCCAGACAGACAGAGAGAGACATAGAGACAGAAATCGAGAAATCACCCCCCACGGGGGCTGCTCACACCGCCCTCCCTTCTCCTCCATTCTCCTCTTGGGATCTTGGGCACGCACGCACACGTGTCCGGCATGAGTTTTAAGCCACCAGGTCCGGGACGCGAACCGCGGTCAACTATGTGGCAGTCCAGCGACAAAGCCATTATGCTAATTGCTGGTTCCCTTGCTTCTTTCTTTTCCCTGATTCCCTTCCTCTTACCCTCCCCCATTTCCCACCCTCCTCCCACACAGTCCCTGATATCCATAGTTGCTCTTGCCTTTATACCTTCCAATCTTTCAGTTTCTGCCATAGAGTGCAGACATTCAGTATATATTGAGTGGGGAAATACAATGCCTCTCTTTCATAGTCTGGCTTGCTTCACTTAGCAGTAAATCTTCCATATTCGTACTCTTTCTATCAAATATCAGGGCCTCATTGCTTTTTATGGCTGAGTAGTATTTTTCAGTGTGTATGTGCCACACTTTTTCATTCCATTCATCTGCTCATGGACATTTGGGTTGGTCCATGTCTTGCAAATAATGCTGTAATAATCACAGACATGCAAGTGTTTTTCTGACTGAGTGCATTTCTATCCTTTGGGGAGATACCCAGGAGTGGAATCACTGGATCATATGATAATCCTATTTGTAGGTCTTTGAGGACTCTCGATATTGTTCTCCACAATGGCTGTACTAACTAACATTCCCACCAACAGTGTAGGAGAGTTCCCTTTTCTCTACAACTTCACCAGAATTTATCTTTCTTTCTTTCTTTTTTAAGAGAGATTTCTGCTATAGTTTGTGTGCTTACTGGAGAGACAGAGAGAGAGAAAGCAAGATATCACCCCCTGGGAGAATGGCCATGCTGCAATCCCTTTTCCTCCACTCTCCTGTCAGGATGTTGGGCATGCACACACATGCGCCTGGCTTGAGTTTTAAGCCACCAGGTCCAGGACTCGACTATGTAGGAGCCCAGCAACGTGACCATTACGCCATCTGCTGGCTCCCTTTATTTCCTTAATCTTAGTCATTCTAACTGGAGTTTAGGTGGTATCTTATGGTTTTGATTTGCATCTCCTTGATGTTAAGGAATGTTGAGCATTTTTTCTTATGCTTTTTGGCTGTTCATACGTCTTCCTTAAAGAGTTGTCTGTCCAGCTCATTTGCCCTTCTTTTAATTGAGTTGATAATTTGGGGGGGGGGGGTGATAAACTGTGAGTTTCCTGAATATTCTGGTTATCAGTCCCTTATAACAGGCATAGTTTGCAAATATTTATTCCATAAAGGGTTGTTGGTTCACTCTAATTACTGTTTCTTTTGCTGTGCAGTTTTCTAAACTGATGTAATCCCACTTGTCTATTTTGGGATTATTGCCTATGCTTTCAGGGTCTTATTTAGGAAGTCTTTGCCTACTCTGATGTATCCAAGAGTTTCCTGAGTTTTATAGTTTGAGGTCTTAGGTTTAGATCTTTGATTCAAACTTGGAGTTGATAATCTGTTAGTGCTGAGAGACAGGGATACAGTTTCATCTTTCTGCAAGTGGATACCCAGTTTTTCCAGTACCATTTGATAAAGAGATTTTCTTTTCCCCACTGGATTATCTAGTGCCCTTTGTCAAAAATCACTTGGCTGGGACCAGCTGTTAGCGTAATGGCTATGTCGCTGGACTCCCACGTAGTCGACCGCGGTTCGCGTCCCGAACCTGGTAGCTTAAAACTCACGCCAGGCGTGTATGCGTGCGTGCACAAGATCCCGAGAGGAGAATGGAGGAGAAGGGATTGCAGCATGGCCATTCCCCCTGGGGGGTGATTTCTCACTTTTGTCTCTATGTCTCTCTCTGTCTGTCTGGTGAGCGCACGCGCCCTATGGCGAAAACCTCTCAAAAAACAAAAATCACTTGGCTATATGCTTTGGGGTTTATTTTGGGGGTTGCCATTCTGTCCTGTTGGTCTACACGTCTGCTTTTGTGCCAGTACCATGCTGTTTTGATTATCACAGCTTTGTAATATATTATGGGGTCAGGGAGTGAGATGTATACTACTCTACTCTTTTTGTGCAGTATTGCTTTGGCAATATGGGGTCTTTTATGATTAAAGACAAATTCTATGATTGTTTTTTTCTAAATCTGTGAAGAATGTCTCTGGTAATTTGATTGAGACTGCATTAAATTTGTAGATTAATTTGAATAGAATTGATAGTTTATACTAATTCTTCCAATCAAGGAACAGGCAAAAAGGTGGAAGCACAGCGCATATTCCTACTTTCAATTCTTTAAAGCTTACAGAACAGGTTAGAGAAGGAAATGACAGGAGCTGACAAGCTTTGGGCCACCCAATTCTCTAAGTCAGATAAAAATCTACCTTTGATGTATTTCTTTGTTTCATTTTCATAATAAAAAGACATTAAAATTCCTTCTCTGAAGGGCAGGACAATGGTGCTGTGATAACACAACATTTTGTGAGGATGACCCACATGGGAAGGTTCCAGGTTCACATCCTGAGATCTCCCTGAATGTGCCAGGTATATACATGGATCCAGGGCTGGATGAGGCTGCAGATAGACTGCAGAATGAAGACCCTATTGGGAGTCCCTGTCTCTCTCTTGCTCTCTCTCTCTCTGTCTTTCTCACTCATAAAAATTAAAAAATAAAAACCAAAAAAATGTTTAAAAATACTTTGTTGAGAAATTTGGTTAAACTACATTGGCTAAGCCAAAAAGCAGATTTTCCTACTGTCAAGGACGATCCCTTATGATATATTATAGTATAAATGTTACTGATTCAAAAAAATCTAGAGGGAATGCCAGTCTAGTAAATAAACAATTCTCATTAAGTTCTCTATATAGAACATGCCACAGTTATAAATAAGTAAAATTAATAGTTTTGCAAAGAAATTATGCATTGCATGCATACATGCTAACGTGAGAATCTCAAGAATTCACGGTTTTACCATACCAGTTTTAATAAATACAAATTATCTATATCTTACATACTCTATACACCAAGGCCTTAAAAATATTTTAGAAGACACTTTGGGTTCTGGTTGACAGCACTAATTACAACCTTCCTCCTTTTTATATACAGAATGAAAGACCCAGATTTCACATTAAGTGGCTTATTGAAGTTTTTACTGTCTGAAAATGCCACACAATTACCAAAAAAATAGTGAGAATGTCCATAAATCATAGTTCTGCCAAATGTCATAAAAATCATGCTTGTATCTTAATATGGAACTTAAAATGGCATTTGCTGCACCACTTGGAATCTTATAAAATTCCAATGTAGAAAAGCAGTAAGTCACTCAAGTTTTGTTATTTGAATATTCCAGGCAGAAGGAAAAATTAAATTCTATGGACATGTACAAATCATTTCTACTACAAGGGCAAACAAGTTCTTCTGTGGAAAATTTCAGGAGTTGCCAATCATTTGTAACTCTACCCTAACAGAATTCACCCAGGGTAGAACTTAGAATCACAGTTTTCCACAACTCCCTGGCCATAGAGGAACACTTACTTGGCAAGAACTTTAAAACTTGTTATACTGCAACTTGTTATACAGTTCAGTAAACCTTCTGAAACAAACCAAAATAGCCACCCAAAGTGAAAAAACAAGTCAGAATCCAGGACTCAATGCACCAATAAACATGTTTAAGTGAACATAGGCCCACATAGTTTGTCACATTCTGACAGATTACTTCAATTCTGCACTGAAACAGAAGTGGCATCAAAAATTCAAGGCTTATAGTAAAGTTATGTTACAATTTTACTTTTCTTCCCCTGAATTAATTTGCAAAGAAGAAATATTTTTAAAATTTCTTAATTTTTTTAAGATTATTTCTTTTATGAGAGAGAGAGACAGATAGCCAGACTGTCCCAAAGAGTCTTATGCCATGATCCCTCCCCCGAGGCCTATCAAAATCATGGCCCACCCACAGACATATCCAGCATGTTCAGGTTGACCTAGCAAATAAATCCAGGTCCTATCCATACAGCTCCAGTATTGCACAGCAGTGCCCCACTGCCTGCACCATTACAGCTGGGCCCTTTCTTTATATTTTAATTGTTATGCAATAATTATGAATATTTAAGATTCATCAAGATCATAGGATTTGGGGGCACATGTATACAATGTGTAATGATCAAATTAGGATAATTAGCATATCCATCACCTCAAGCCATAATCAGTCTTTTGTGCTGGGAACATTCAAAATTCTCTTTTCTAGCTATTCTGAAATATATAACAAATTACTGTTAACTCTACTCACTCTACTGTGCTATATAGTGCAATGGAACTTAATCCTCCTAACTCCATTTTTAATATATTTTCTATTATAATTTCTGTTTTATATATCATAACTATAGAAATTTATAGGATACAGTATGTTTTTTTCTAAACTCTAGATAGATTTTTGTACCTATTATTATTCCCCAAGCCCACCACTCCCTTGCTCATTCTATATCACCACTGTTCTACTCTGCCTCTAAGACTTTAACATTGTTTTTAGCTTCCACATTTAAGGGAAAACATGTAGTATTTGTTTTTCTAGGCTTGATTTATTTCATTTAGTATTATTCTTTGTTTGTTTGTTTTCAGAATTTCGGGCATGCATGTACATGCGCCCAGTGTGGTTTTTCAAGCCCCTGGGTCTGAGACTTGAACCATGAAGGGATCCAGTGCCTTAACCTCCATGATACCAGCTGGTCCCAAATTTTATTCTTTCTTACAGCTATATAATATTCTATTAAGAATATATACCACATTTCCTATCTCTGTTTTTCTACTGATGAATATTCAGGTTGATTCCATATTCTGACTATTGGGAATTACTAATCAATAATTTGTTAATAATTTATTATTAATCAATAAATGTGAGATTGCAGAATTATCTCTTTGGCATACTGCTTCCTTTCCTTTGGTCTATACCCAATAATGGAATTGCTAGGCAATATAGTTCTATTTTTAGTCAGAAAAGAAGTTTTTTGTTTTTGTTTTTTGTTTTTTTTTGGAGAGGTTTTCACTATAGGGTGCGTGCGCTCGCCAGACAGACAGAGAGAGACATAGAGACAGAAAGCGAGAAATCACTCCCCAGGGGGATGGTCATGCCGCAGTCCCTTCTCCTCCATTCTCCTCTTGGGATCTTGAGCACGCACGCACATGCGCCCGGCGTGAGCTTTAAGCCACCGTGTCCGATGGCGAATCACAGTCAACTATGTGGGAGTCCAGCGACATAGCCATTACGCTAACTGCTGGTTCCCCAGAAAAGAAGTTTTAATAGCAGTAACTACAAAAAATTGACCTAGCCAAGGTAGCATGTGCTAGCTGCTGCTTCATCACCAGGCTGAGGCTATGTGGGAGGCCTGGGTTCAATTTCCGGGCTGAGGCAGGAGGATCAGCAGCTCAGTCAGTGTGGTCAACACAACGTGTCCATGTCTGAAAGCACTGGGCATAGTAGCAGTGCCTGCAGTCCTAGCTATTCAGAATAATGAGGAAGAAAGATCATGATACAACTAAAAACAAAAACAAAGACAAACACCGCGCGCGCGCGCGCGCACACACACACACACACACACACACACACACACACAAAACTAGTATGACAAAAACCTGTAATGTAGACACCAGCTCGTCTACATGAAATAGGTATTTGGGGACCAGCAGATGGCATAATGGTTAGATCGCTGGACTCCCATGTGGTGGATTGCGTTTTGAGTCTCAGACGGCAGCTTGAAATTCACACGATGCATATGTGGATGAACGCCCAAGATCCTGAGACAAGAATGAAGGAAAGGAGACTGCAGAGTGGTCATCCCCCAGGGGGTGATTTCTCAGTTTCTGTCTCTCTCTGTCTCTTCAGTGAGCGCATATGCCCTACAGCAAATAAAAATATCTCTCTCCAAGAAAGAAAGGAAGAAAGGAAGGAAGGAAGGAAGGAAGGAAGGAAGGAAGGAAGGAAGGAAGGAAGGGAGGGAGGGAGGAAGAAAGAGGTATTTGAGGTTTGGATACCAAAGCCATTTTGTGAAAAGTCATAAAATAAGATCTCAATAAACTAGGTGTAAATAATTAACAGAATTGGGACCAGCAAATGGCATAATGGGTAAGCCACTGTACACGTAGTTGACCACAGTTCCAGTCCCAGACCCAGCAGCTTAAAACTCACACTGGGTGCATGCGCATGAGTGCCCAAGATCTTGAGAGGAGAACGGAGAAGGGACTGTGATGTGCCTATCCTCCTTAGGGGTGATTTCTCACTTTTTGTCTCTCTGTCTCTCGGGCAAGCACATGTGCCCTATAGCAAAAATCCCTCTAAAAAAAATTTAAAGAATGACATACTGATTTAATAACTAAACTATAGAACTTTATAATAAGCTTTTATATTCCAAAAGTACTTATTTTATTTCTATGGGTAGCATCATTTGCCTATTCTAATAAAAAATATACATATTTTTTCTGTGAAGTAGTAATTTAAAATAGCTTGGTAATAAAATATGTTTCAGAATATGTTCATATTTGTGCATACACTAATAAAAGGGAAAGCAGTCTTTGTGTTCACAATAATTAAACAGTCCTGTTCTTTCCTATATGGCCTCGTTTAAAATATGAACAGTTATCTATATAGCCTAATTCTATCTGTAAGAAAAATTTTAAATCAACTTTGACATCTATATTTAAAAGAAAACAATAGGGGCCAGCAGGTGACATAGTGGTTAAGGGTGCTGGACTCTCACATGGCAGACCATGGTTCGAGTCCCGGACCTGGTGGCTAGCTTTCTCACTTTTACTGTCTGTGTGTTTCTCTCTCATTTGCTCTGTCCCTCTTTGGTCAAATTTTAAAAACAATTTGTAAAAATAAGTAAATAAATAAAGTTAAATAAAATAATTATTTTTTAAAAGGAGAAAAAATTATATACCACGATATGATTTTTTTTAATTATTCATGGAATTTGTTTCCCCATTCCTGCCACATGCCCTGCCCCAACTCCGATATTCTTGACAGAGAAGCTTTTGGTACAAAAAAAAAAAAAAAAATAGTAACAACTGTTGATTAGGCAACTTAGCTAGAAGACTCAACTTCATCAGATTGAGTGTAATTGTATAATGAACACCACTGTCTCACCTATAAACCACACACAAAGACAGGTTTATATTTATAGGTTTATATTTCAGTTTTTGTTATAAGGCACATGTGCTCCCAGTGAGAGAGAGAAAGAGAGAGAGAGGAAAGTAAGAAATCATGCCCTGGGAGGATTGGCCATGTCACAGTCCTTCTCCTTCCATTCTCCTTTTGGGATTTTAGGCATGCATGCACACATGTCCAGTGTGATTTCTAAGTCGCTGAGTCCAGGACTCAAAGTATGGAGTAGTCCATGTAGGATCCAGCTGCCTTAAACAATACGCTATCTGGCTGGCCCCACTCATGGACTTTAAACAAGGCAGTTTTTACAAGATTTTCCTGCCTTAAGGAAAATCACTAAATTACATTTAAGGAACAAAGGCATGAATTTCATCCCAACTGAACTCAATGATTCAGAGTAAAATTCAATTAAATTATAACTACCTATGAGAAAAACGCTAATATTCAATACATGGAATACCGTTTAATTATTTGCTGTTGCTGAACCAGACAAGAGTTTGATTATCATGCAATGATTTAAAAGTAAACCATTAAGTGAAGGTGTTTTAGAAGAGAGAGCCAGAAGGCCAAAATAACTATGTCTAAATTAAACATTGAAAACATACTACAGACAAGTTTAAATCTTGAGTATATGGTACCTAATTAAATAATAAAAACAGACATGAGCTTTTTGGATTTGGTAAATACACAGAATTCAACAAAAGTTACATTGTGAAATAGTCCAATTTCTTAGAGCATCAAAACAAAAATACTAAAAAAAAAAGAAAAAAAATTCCCTGGTTCAATACAAACTAATAGCAACAATATTTTGCACAAAACAAAGAAAAGGAAGGAACAAAATCAGATTAGTGATAAATTTCACCTTATATAAATTATACTTATTATTTTTGATAGAATCTATTAGATTCTATCAAAACTAGATGTCCTAAGTTTTATTACTTGCAAGTTATTATTGGTTGAGTAAAAGCTATTTTCTACTAACATAATTACATAAGACCTAGACAAATATAACTAAACAATAAAAACACAATATTAACATTTTAAAAACATATTAGCCAAATAATCATTGCTTTAGTATATCAACGATGTAGAATCCTAATACTCTAATGATTACCACATCTGACAAAAATACTACTACATGTTAGGTATTTTAGAAAACATAGCATTTTTTTTTGCAAAGGCAAAACTGATAAACCACTTTAATATGACTCAGTAAAGATTCAAGCATTATAAATTTCATTATAAAAGAAACTGAAAAATCTAAAAACAGTTAATTTTTTGGCATGCCATATCTACTATCCCCTCCAGATAAAAATTCAATCCATGTTCCTAATTTCTGGTGTTTCTCTCATAGTCTATTACCAAAGCACCTGGATATACGTTCCTAAAATTCTAAGAATTCAAATGAACAACTAATGGGAGAAATTTCAAGGTCTTCTTCTTTGATGAAAACTTTCCAAGATTTCATATGTTGTTCTAAAGAGTAGTCCAGAAATTTTAAAAGGCTTGTGCCTCATCCTAAAAGTAAAATCTTCTAATATCATTCTCCAAAACAAGTTTAACTTCAAAGTCTTGCATCTTAGATTGAAAAATATGTTTGCTTTAATATTTCTAGGTTATTCATATAAAGTTACTGCTCTTTTTGAAGGAAAAGTCTAATGAAAAGAAGTTATCTTTTGGTTCCCTCTATAAAGTCACTTAAGTTAATCTCCACAGTTCCCATTGCCATCAAGGAGCCACTTTAATCCTTGTAAAAACATAAAAACTATAGCAAGAAAGGTGGTTTTTTTTTTTCTAGACTTTATTCCTACATCATCAAAAAAAATTTAGAATTCAGAAATTTAAGCCTTCAATTACATTTGCTGTGACTGAGATGAGATGATCTTACTTAACAATTGAATCATAAAGGTATGTCACCAGCATTCAAAACAAATAGTTTCATCTGTTTGTCAGAAACACTTCTAGTCATTTACTAAAGAAATCCAGTTTGGAATTGATAACTGTATCACAATGTTGAGCCAGGAGTCTTGGAAAAAAGTTCGGTCTTCTGAAAAGCCAAAGAAGAAGCAGTCATGGCCACACTGATGAAATCCAAAGAGAACTACGAAAAAGTTACTACTCTAAAAACTAGCTTAACCAAATGGGAAGTGTTGCTTCAGTTTTTAGCGCTACCACTGACTCAAGTTTTGTCTTCTCTTAGAAACATTACCTTTTTGGGGCTGAGTTTGAGCCAGTTAGACTTCATTCCGGAGATTTCAGACAGAAAATGAGACATCTGGGGTATTTCTCCTCCTAGATCAGATGAGAAGGAAAGGTAGAGCTGGGTGTTGTTTGCTAACTATCTATCTTGACCTTAGCAGAAGATATAAAGCAAGGGCCTCATTATCAAGACTTCTATTGTGTTGGCCTTTCTTGCTTTTTCTTTTTTTTTTTCTTCTTTTTATGTCCAGTCTATTGACTTTCACATATTCACTCTAGCTTCCATAAGCAAATTACTCATGGAAAGGAGTTCTAATTTTCCTCTAGGCATCTTCAATATGAAATCCTTTCATTTTCAGTTCCAAGAGGCTGTGCTGGCAAGGCAGATGGTTTGCATGTGACAACATGCAGCTCAGAGCATGACTTAAGCAAAAGAAAAAATCGGACATTATGTTTGGAGACGACGTTGCAGACTTGGAGAAGACGAACACATTGATTCATTGCTGGAAGTATACAGGCCTTTGTCATAGCTATACGTAGTCAAATCCATTTTCATATTTGTTAGTAAGCCAAAAGCCAAGCCCTATACAACACACATTATTTTAGGTTCATTATTCAAAGTTTTTTTATATATATATACTCAAATATCATACTAATTGGCTGATATCTGAAAATTCAAATAATACCTCAAATAATATCTTAGTTAAAGCAATTATTTATGAAGAAGAAATTAAAAACGCATTAATGGTAATTCTTAGGAGTTAAAAGGATGACTACTGACAGTGAAATAAATATATGATTTGAGCCTAAAATGTGCATTGTTTTTTTTGACACCAGACATAGCACCAAGATGTCATAGCCTGTGTCACAATTTCAACAATCTTCATAATTCAAAGCTGATTAACAAAGAGCTTCTGACCAATATTAATAGTAAGAAAAAGTTGGAAACTAACAGATCTTCCATCTTAATTTCTTCCATGAAACTTCCTCACAAATTCCTAAAATAGAATTGTAAGACAGGTTCTAAAACTCTATAAATTCTATTTTTCTAAAATAAAGTTGATTTTACATGAGGGACAATGTTAATCTGCGCACCTATATCAATCGTTTCAATTGAACACGAGTCCTATTGCTATAGTTATCAAAAAAAATACAAGGTCGACTTTCCAATTCCAAAGTTTCCCGCTTCCTAGTAAGTTCTTACTTCCTAATAATTTCTATCAATTCAAGTGGTAGAATAACACTATTTTATCAACATTAATCACAAATACTATAAGTATTTTATCCTTTTAATGGTTATTTCAAAATTCTAATAATTTGTTCCACTCAGAAAAACTGAAAAAATGACTTCCTGAAAACATTTCTTGTCAAATCAACAGTTTTTAGAAGAGGTCACTGCATAAACAATGTTTACCTGGCTGATGTTAGGTGTTGCTTATCACAACAATAATCTACACTTTAAAACTGAAACCTTCATAACAACCATACAGGAGGCAATAATATCAGAGCAAAAGCTAGCTCATATATGCATGCGGCAAAATCTGATAAATTAACCCTTCTTACCTAAAAGCATTATGCTTTTATTATTGTTAAAGAGCACACATCAGTACGAGAGAAAATAGTTTTAATTAACATATTCATACCTTCACTGACTTGGTTCTCTGATGAAAGCATACTTCCTGATGGCAATGGACCACCTGAACTTGTGCCTTCTACTGTCTGCCTCTTCTCGAAACTAAACTCCGGAAGTCTTGGAGCCTGGGGTCTGGTTTTTCTTGCAGGATTCAAGAAAAAACAGTAGGCACATCGGAAAGCTGCAAAGAATTTTTTTTAAAGTAAGCAAAACCACAAATAAAAGGAAGTCCAAGGACTAATCAGATAACTCACAAGACTGCTTTTGCAAACAGTGAAAAGAAGCTTTCAAAAGTTAATTATCACTTGTGAAATTAACCTGTTATTTTAATATATAAAGGTAAATGCTCTAACTAAGGCTATTTTTACATACTTCCTAATTATTATTATTAGCAGAAAAGATATACTAAGTTGCACTGCACATTAACAAATAGCAAAACTATATTTAATATCTTAATGTATTAAAAAAAATTGCATTTCTAATCACCAGAATAATCAGATATTCTAAAATCCAAAACTTAGCTCATTTACCCAAAAATCTAGTATATCATATTTCAGAAGCATAACTAATTTACCACAGTAGTTTTTCATAGTGGCTGCACATGAGAATCATCTGTGGAACTTGTTTTTAAAATGCTGGTTTCTAGGTCAACCAGCTGGCATGGTGGCTAAGGTGGCTGGATCCCACAAGCCCAACTGCACAGTTCAAGTCTCAGCCCTGGTGACTTGGAAAATACACCAGTCATTTGTGAGTCTGCTCAAAATCCCAAAAGGAGAATGGAAAAGAAGGGATTATGTATGACCACCCCCTCTTGGAGGTAATTTCTCACTTTCTCTTTCTTGCCATCTCTCTGTCCGTCTCTCTCTCTCTCTCTCTCTCTCTCTCTCTCTCTCTCGCCAATACACATGCTCCAGGAAAAATCTAAAAAAATTAAAATTAAAAAATAAATAAATGCTGACTCCTAGACCTCAACCCAGATTAATTAGAACAGACTCTCTGAGGGCTACTAGGTGGTATAATGTTTAAAACACTGGACTCCCCACATGACTGGCTGACCAGTTTGATCCCAAGACCCAGCAACCTGAAAATCACGCCAGGTGTGTGTGCGTGTGTGCGTGTGTCTATGTGTTCCAAGAGGAGAACTGGAGGAAAAAGGATTGCGGTATGGCCGACCACCTTGGGGAATGATTTCTCACTTTCTCTCTCACTGTCTTCATCTCTCTCCAGTGAGTGCACACACCCTATGGCAAAATACCTTTTAAAAAAAAGGAAAGGAAAAAAAGCAGATGCTCTGTAGGTGGAATCTGGATATCATAATTTGTTAAAGCTCTTCAGGGGATTCTGCTACACAGTGAGAGTTGAGAACAACTAGCCTAAGGCTGCATATTATAGGAGAAAGAAACCTGAACTGTCTTCCCTGCTTTGGTCTGAATATTAAAATAAGGACAATATGCCTGACCAATATATAGAGAGACAGTATCTAAAATAACATGACATTATATGAGAAGTGCCATAGAATGAAATATTTCAGAATAAAAATATTTAAATCTCAAGGTCTTAATAATTCTTACCAATGTATTCAAATTCTTCCTTCAAAGCCATGCCATTATGAGAAAAACACTGTTGACATATAAGGGCATACCTATACCATAGGGAAAAATGAACAGACCAATTATAAATTCAGACAAGACTCAATGGAGGAGCCATTTTAGCCATCATGGCTAATGTACATTTTAACATTAGTAAATATGCTATAATAGATTAGATGCTACTTGTTAAATCACCAACAACATTAAACAAAAGCTAATGGTTAAGGGAAACAGATCCCACGTTGCCAACTGTAATCTGGATTCTAGCCCCAGCAGTTTACAAAACACACTGGGTATGTGCATGCCCCAAATCCCAATAGGATGAAGAATTGAAGGAGAGGGATTGCAGCATGACCGCATCGCATTAAAGGGTGCTTTCTCTCTCACTCCTCTCTTTCTCTGGCCAATGCACACACCCTCTGACAATAATAAATAAATAAATAAAAATTTAAAGCCAAAGTCTTAACAATTTTACAATATAATTTATACATCAAATTAAAAATAAACTAAGGAACAGTTAAATGAATATATCCATCCTAAGTTGGTAAAACATATTTGAAGACAGAACATTTAAATTTAAGCATATCCCAATGTATATTCCTGGGGAATGATAGTACCCAAATCTTTGGTCAGATAAGGTTAGGAAAAAATGGAACTCTCTTAGAGATTCACAATGAATATTATTAAAGACTGAGAAGTCTACAGTAAAGAAATACATTTATTTTCATAGGAGTCTAGTCCAAAAGCTAATTTCTATATATCATCATGATTCTTGTATCTTTCCTCAGTTATATTTAGACATTTTCCTCATTTTCTATTTACACGTCTTCTCTGTTCTGTGTACATGTTCAACATATATTTGGTTCTCTCTAATGTCATTATTGTTTTAAAACATACAAGTTACTTCATTAACATTAAATTATAGTCCCTTTATTAAAATAATAACATATTAAATAGTAAAGTTGTCAAGCATCTACTCTATTCTCCTATGACTTTTTTTTCCCTTTTTTTGGGAGAGGTTTTGGCTATAGGGCGTGTGTGCTTGCCAGAAAGACAGAGAGACAGAAAGTGAGAAATCACCTCCTGGGGGGTAATGGCCACGCTGCAATCCTTTCTCCTCCATTCTCTTCTTGGGACCTTGGGTACCCACAAGCACATGCCCAGCGTGAGTTTAAGCCACCAGGTCTGGGACTCGAACCGTGGTCAACCACATGGGAGTCTAGCGCTATAGCCATTATGCCATCTGCTGGTTCCAATTCCCCTATGATTTTTTAAAAAGTCTATATTATGATAACTGTTCTACCCATACCATATCAATCTTCCTAGAGTTATTATAAAACTCAAACCAGATAATTGGAAGAATATTTTCAGAATTTTAAGTGCTAGGGGCCAGCGGGTGGCATGGTGGTTGAGATGCTGAACTCCCACATGGTTGACTCTCATTTGAGTCCTGGACCTGACCAACTTGCTTTCTCACTTTCTCCTTCTCTCTCTCTGTCTCTCTCTGGTGAGCACACATGCCTTTTAGCAAAATTTAAACAATAATAATAAATAAAATTAAATAGATAATTATTTTTTAAAAATAATTTTAAGTGCTAGGGGCCAGCGGGTGGCATGGTGGTTGAGATGCTGAACTCCCACATGGTTGACTCTCATTTGAGTCCTGGACCTGACCAACTTGCTTTCTCACTTTCTCCTTCTCTCTCTCTGTCTCTCTCTGGTGAGCACACATGCCTTTTAGCAAAATTTAAACAATAATAATAAATAAAATTAAATAGATAATTATTTTTTAAAAATAATTTTAAGTGCTAGATACATGTAAACTGTTCTCATCACTATTAAAATTAAAGGTATCATTGAGTCCAGTACTAACACCTACAAAATTCTGTTTCTCACAATCTACCAAGCATTCACTACTTTTATGCGCTTCAAGTTTAAAAGCTTCAACGTGGGGATCAGCAGTTGGTGTAATAGCTATGTTGCTGGACTCCTACGTAGTCAACCACAGTTCTGGTCCTGGGCCCGGTGGCTTAAATTCACGCGGGGTGCGTGCGTGTGTGCCCAAGATCCCAAGAGCAGAATAGAGAAGGGATTGTGGCGTGGCCATCCCCCCAGGAGGTGAGTTTTCTCTTTCTGTCTCTCTTTTTCTGTTTCTCTGGTAAGCGCACGCGCTCTGTAGCAAAAACTTCTCAAAAAAAAGTTTTAATGTGACCAGCAGATGGCATAAACAGTTACACTGCTAGACTCCCACATAGCCAACCACAGTTCGAATACTCGACCTGGAGGCTTAAAACTCACACCAGGAGCATATACGTGCATGTACAAAATCCCAAAAGGAGAGTGGAAAAGGTATTGATTGCAGTGTGGCTATCTCACTTCTTGTCTCTCTGGGAAATGCACACGCCCTAAAGTAAAAGTTCTCTCTTAAAAAAAAATATATAAGTTTCAATGAAGTAACTCAATTTCTCTAAAAATAATTTATAGCAGAGTTGACATTTTTTCCAAATGGACTTCATATAGACTACTATGTCCAAACTCTTAAAGAAAAACAGTTGAATATGTACTCTTTTGCAGAGCTATGAAACACTTCGTTATATTCTACGTAAAACATCTAGTACACATACATACCTCCTGACCAATAAATTATTTTCATTTCATTTATCTACCATACTAGTAAATATTACCTGTTCTGTGGACCATCACCGACTAAATATTCAACAATTCTATCCAGAGCACCTCGTTCCCGGGGGAGAATGGGTCTTGCTAAAGGTGGACCTGGAGGATGAAGACCTAGTAAATAAGTAAATATATATATCATTTAATTTGGTTATTATGGGCCACTTATGCTTGTAAGAATTTTTTAAAGATTTTAACAAACTGTAAAGTATTAATTCTTGTAAACCTCTATAGAATATTTTCATTTTCATTAAAAATATTGACAAATAAAAACATATTTAAATATGTGCTACAATGAAACCACCAACATAATCTATTAAGAAACCAAATATATTAGGTTCTATACAAACAAAACACCCAACTCTGAAAGCCCGTGTAATGAGGGAATTACCACTTCGGGCCACAAGAGAGTAACATATTTATATTTCTACCAACTAAAAAACCTGCAAAATATATGAAGCATCAACTTCAAAGAAATCAGATATCAGGCAATGTAGGTTAATGTTCTCTAAGAGACTAAAAACAAGATACATCCTACATTTGTCCCAGTGTATTGCCTGAAGAGAATTCCTAGCACAGGGAGTGTAAATCCAGGTGAAGTGTATTGGTCTTCCAGAGTTGAGGAGACAAAGCTGGAACTTGGGAGGTCAACATTGCTTGAGTTCACAGGAAAGAGTACCAAAGAGGAGAGAAAGCACAGGAAAAGAACACCAAAGATCTACAGAAGGTCTTCCAGAGTATTTATCAGAGTACTGATTGGTCCATGCGTGAGAGAAAACTGAAGATGGGAAAGATCTGACCAGAAAGATTAAACAAAATAGTATTTACAGAGGGCCAGGAATATTCCATTTCTCCCAGCCAGAATGGAAAACTTAATGCACAGGTCATTGTGTAAATACTTTTAAAGAGTTTTGTATAAAAATGCAAAATATCCAGCATAAAAATTAGTAAAATTTATAATGTCTAGTATCAGGAAAAATTACTAAACATGTAGATAAGCAGGAAAATATCATATCTTATTTTAAAAATTAAAATCGATGCAGAAATTAGAGATAATTGAATTAGCAGACAAGCTATTAAAATGCTTATAATGACTATATTCCATATGTTGGAGAATCTAAAGAAAAGATTCAATATGTTAGAGATACAGAAGATATTGAAAAATAACCACATTGAACTTTTACAGATAAAAATTATAACATTTGTCATTTAAAAACCCACAAATAAGGTGACAGCAGCTTGGACACTACAGGAAAAAATATTGGTAAACCACGCTCAGCCAGCAGGTTAAAACCACGTAAGAGGCTCATGTTTAATTCCCAGGCCACCCCAAAGAGCTGGGCATGTGAGCAAGAATCAGTAGCCACAGCTACTCAGGAGACTAAGTCAGGAGAAGAGATCATGGCAGAGAAGACTCTACTTAAAAACATGTGCATGTATGTGTACACACACTTACACAAATACTAGTGAACTTGAAGACACAGCAATGTGCTTTATCAAAGGGTGCATTCTCAATTTCTATCTCTCTCTCTCATACTCTCTCAAGCAAGCACACACACACCCTATAGAAAACAAAAATTAACTGAGAAAAAAAACATACATAATGAAAAAAATAATTTATTGTGAAGAAAAGATTGAAAATTTTTTTAACTGAACAAATCATTAGCAAGCTTTTGAACAACCTCAGGCAGCCTAATATAAATGTAACTGGAGTCCATAAAAAAGGGGAGCATGAAGATAGAAAAGAAAAATGTATGTGAAGCTATAATGTACAAAAATGTTTCAAATTTGATTTTAAAAAAGAAAAGACAAGCCACAGATCTAAGAATGTAGATAAATTCAAGCACAAGAAGCATAACAGTGTACCAACACTACTTAAACCAATAAGGAGAAAAACCTAAAAACATCTGGAAAAAAGATTTATTATGTATAAAAAAACAGGTAAGAGTGACAGCAGACTTATCAAAAAATATGCAAGCCAGAAAACAGTAAAACTATATCTTTGAAGTTTTGAAAGAAAATAAAACAAACTAGAATTTGGTATCAGTAAAACAAAAGAAAAATGAAAACGTTTTCATACATATAAAACTGAAAAAATTCATCACCAGGTAAACTACACTACAAAAAATGTTAAAAGAAGTCTTTCAGGTAGAAAGAAAGTGACAGCATTTGGAAAAGCTTTGATCTACACAAATTAAAAAAAAAAAAAATTAAATGGTCACTGAGAAGATAAATATGCAAGATATTTTTAACTATTTAAATCACCCTAAAAGACGACTAGCAGATTAAAGGGAAAATAATAACTTATTATGGAGTTTTTAAATGCATACAAATAAAATATATGACAGCTCTAACAGAAAGGCCAGAAGGAGATAAATGTACGCATATCATTATTAAATTTTTAAAACTCTGGAACCAGTAGTTGGCGCAATGGCTATGTCACTGGACTCCCATGTAGTTGAGCATGGTTCGAGTCCTGGACCCAGTGGCTTAAACTCATGTTGGGCACGTGTGCGGGCATGCCCGAGATCCTGAAAGGAGAATGGAGGAGAAGGGATTGCAGCATGGCCATCCCCCCTGGGGGGTGATTTCTCGCTGTCTCTCTGTCTCTCTCTGTCTTTCTGGTGAGCACACACACCCTATAGCCATAGCCAAAACTTCTCAAAAAAAAAAAAAAAAAAAAAACTATGTGGAATAATATCATATCACTTGAAGGTAAACAATGATAAATTAAAAATATGTACTATAAACCCCAAAGCAACTAATAATACAAATAAACAAGGCAGCAAAAATTCAAAACAGAATCATAAAAGATATTCAATTCCAATGAAGGCAGAAAATGAGGAAAAACAGACACCAGACAAAACCAAAAAAAAAAAAATTGAGGCCAGTAGATGGCGTTGTAGTTATGCTACTAGACTCCCACGTGGCTAGCAATGGTTGGAATCTAAGACCCTGTGGCTTGAAAAATCACTAGGGCACATGTGCATGTGTACCCAAGATCCTGGGAGGATAATGGAGGAGAAGGGATTGCAGCATGCCCATCCCCCCTGGAGGGTGTGGGTGTGTGTGTGTGTGTGTGTGATTTCTCACTTTCCTTCTCACTGTCTCTGTCTTTCTAATCGCTCCAGCAAGTACACCTACCCTAAGGCAAAAACCTCTTCAGAAAAAAAAAATCAGATGGAACATTCAAACTAAAACCCAATGATACCAATCATTATATTAAATGTATATGACCTGAATACCCTCAATGAAGTAGACATTGTCAGAATGGGTAAGTAAGCAAGACCCAATATATGCTGCATACCAAATAACAACAAAAAATGGGCCAGGAGGTGGCATGGTGGTTAAGGCACTGGATTCCCACATGGCCAACCACGGTTCGAGTCCCAAACACAGTGGCTTGAAACACATCAAATAGGTATAAATGCAGGCCCAAAATCCCTAGAGGAGAATGGAGAAGGGATTATGGCACAGTCATCCCCCTGGGGGTGATTTTTCACTTTCTTCCCCTCTCTATATCAAATGTATATCCCCTGTGGCAAAAACTTTAAAATAAAAATTTAAAAACACAGAAATGGATTAAAAGTAAAAGAAGGGGTAGCCTTGAAGCCTAGTAGTTAAGGAAATCAGATCCCACATGGCTGACTATGGTTTGAATGTAGTCCACAGAAGCTTGAGAAACATACCAGACACATGTATGTCCAAAACCCCAATAGATAGAGAAATGGAGAAGAAGGAATTGTGACATGACCACACCCATTAAGGAGAGCTTTCTCCTTCTCTCTCTTTTTCTCTCTCTCGCTGTTTCTCTGTCTCTCTCTGGTGAGCATACAGGCCCTCTGGCAATTTGAAGGAAAAAAGATAAAATGATAGAAGAAAAAATAAATAAATATTCTAACACTACTTTTTTTAAAAATCTACAATAGCTGTTTTAATATCAGACAGAATAGATTCTAGACCAAAGAATTTTAAGAGATAGAAAGGGCAATTTTAAAGTGACAAAAGAGTTAATTCATTAAGAAGACATAAAAATTCTAAATATCTATGTGCATCATAGCAGAGCCTCAAAGCACATGAAGCAAAACTGACCAAGAAGAAATAGACAAAAATATGGAGCTGGAGTTTTCAACATCCCTCTCAATAGCGGATAGAATAAGCAGACAGAAAATCAGGAACAATACCAAAGACTTGAACTAGCTATTATCTACTACCAACTGGCTCTAATTGACATTTATAGGACAGAATATACATTCTTTTCAAGTGAATACAAAACATCTACCAAGATGTGACATTCTCAAATATGAGTGTCAACACATTTAAGAAACAAGTGTGCAAATGACACAAAGTATGTTTTCTGAACACAACAGAATTCAATTAGAAATCAGAAAAAAAAAATCGAAAAAATCTCCAAATATTTGAAGACTAGATAACATGTCTAAGTTAACACAGAAGTCAAAGAAGGGAAATTAGATATTATTTTGAACACAATAAAAAATCATCAAAATTTAAGCTACCACCTAAAGAATTACTTGTAGAAAAATGTATAACATTGGGGTCGCCAAGTGGCATGGTGGTTAAAGGCGCTGGACTCCCACATGGCCAACCACGGTTCAAGTCTCGGACCTGATGGCTTGCTTTCTCACTCTCTCTCTGTCTCTCTCTGATCAAACTGAAAAATAATAATGATAACAATAATAAATAAAGTCAAATAAAATAATTCTTTTAAAAAAAAGAAAAATGTATAACATTAAAAGCCCATATTACAAAAGAAAATACCTCTAAAATTTCTGTGGCTTCCCCTTCAGAGACCAGAAAAGAAAAGCAAGTGAAACCCAAACTAAATAGAGTAAATGAAATAATAAAGATTGAAGAGGAAATTAATAAAATGAAAAATACAGAAATATTAAAGAAAAGCTGGATCTTAGAAAAGATCAATAAAATTAGTAAACTTCTATCTATACTGGTTAGGGAAAAAAGAGAGAATATATAAAATGCTAACTAATAACAGAAATGACAGATATGGCATAACTCTAGATTATAAACATATTAAATAGACAGTAAAGTCAGATTATGTAGAACTTTATGCCAATAAACTCTACAATGGACAAGTCCTCAAAGACTACCAAACCACCAAAGCTCACCCAAGATACAGTAAACTATTTGCTTTGCTAAAATTTTGCTAAGAACTTTTGAATCTATGTTCATGTGTGCTACTAGGCTGTAGTTTTTCTTTAAAGAAATGGAATGTTTAGTTAGAAAAAAACCTTTCCACTGGGACCAGCAGTTAGCGTAATGGCTATGTCGCTGGACTCCCACGTAGTCCACTGCGGTTCGAGTCCCAGACCCGGTGGCTTAAACTCACACCATGTGCATGTGCGTGCGTCCACAAGATCCCAAGAGGAGAATGGAGGAAAAGGGACTGCGGTGTGGCCATCCCCCCTGGGGGGTGATTTCTCGCTGTCTCTCTGTCTCTGTCTGGCAAGTGCACGCGCCCTATAGCAAAAACCTCTCCAAAAAAAAAAAAGAAAAAAAAAAAAAACCTTTCCACAAAGAAAATAAAAAGGCTCACATAATTCAACCAATATAATCTACCAAATATTTAAGAAAGAAATAATACCAATTCTACACAAATTTATCCAGAAAATGAAGAGGGAATACTTATACTATGAGACCAGCTTCACTCTAATAACAAAACAAAAAGGTTGCAAAGAATAAAAACCTCTACAGACTAACCCCTAATGAGCATCAATGTAAACATTTTAAACAAAATATTACCAAATCGAATCTAACAATATACATATAAAACAATATATTATGACAATATAAGATTTATTCCAGGAGAGCAAATTGGCTCAATGTTTAAAAATTGGGCCAGCTATCAGACCAGCAGTTGGCATAATGGCTATGTCACTGGACTCCCACGTAGTTGACTGCGGTTCGGGTCTTGGACCCAGTGGCTTAAACTCATGCCGGGCACATGTGCATGCGTGCCCAAGATCCTGAGAAAAGAATGGAGGAGAAGGGATTGTGAACTGGCCATCCCCCTGGGGGGTGATATCTCATTTTCTGTCTCTCTGTCTCTGTCTTCCTGGAGAGCTCATGTGCCCTATAGCAAAAACCTCTCAAAAATAAAAATTAATAATAATAATTGGGCCAGCTCTATGGTACAGTACTAATGTGCTACTCAAGAGGAGTTAGGTTCCACATGGCAACTACAGTTCAAATCTCCAGCCTCCTCAGCCTGGAACACAACTGGGAACATAAATGAATACCGAAGATCCAATGGACTGGAGACTGGAGGAAGGGAATAGCAGCATGACCAGACCCAGTAGAGGGTGTTCATCTCTTTCTTACCTTCACATGTGTACTCATGTATTCTACCATGAATAAAGAGACAAAAATTTTTAAAAACATACTTAAAAATCAATCAGTGCAACCCAGCTGTAGTGGTAGCACATTGCTCTTCAATGTTGAAAACCATATGGAAGATCAGGGGTTGGCTCCCCAGTGGACCTGTACACACCAGGTGTGACAGCGTGTATCCAGGACCCTGGCTAGCAATAAAGGCTGCAATGGGAAGATCACAGTGTGAGGCCCTGCTGAGGGTACTTTCCTCTCTGTATGTCTCTCTCATGAAAAAAAACTTTAAAAAAAAAAAGAATGTAATTCTCTATATGAACAGACATTGAAATAAATTTAAAAAACATTTAATAAACACAAGATGGAAAGTTATCATGTACAGTTATATCTTTGACTTGCTTAACATACAATGCATTTATGCTTTGAGAACCCATATTATATGCTGTAATGGCATGCAATGATTAAATTAAAAAATAACATCTCAATAGATGTAGAAAAAGCATTAGATGGGCCAGCCAAGTGGTATAATAGTTAAGGCAGCTGAATACCACCTAGCTGTGCAGTTCAAGTCCAGAACCAAGCAGCTAGCAAAATACAAGTACAAGTGCATGCATTCCCAAAATCGTGAGAAAAGGGAGAAGGGATTGCAGCAGACAAACACACACACACATACACACACACCCTACACTGGGGGATGAGTTCTCACTTTCCCTCTCTATCTCTCTCTCTTTGTGTCGCTCTCTCTGGAAACACATATACCATATAGAAAAAAAAATTTTAATTTTATGAAATCCCTCATTTATTGCCCATAAAAATCTTCAGCTAACTAGGAATAGAAGGACATTTTCTCAATCAAATAAGAGATATTTATTTTAAAAACAAAGCAAAAACAAAACAAAAAACCCTAGAACACTAGGCTGAGTGGTGAGAGAATAATTACTTTTCTCCCCAGATCAACAAGGAAAGAATGCTCTCATCACTTCTATTCAATATTGTAGATTTAAGCTAGTGAAATAAGGTAAGAAAAAGAAATAAGATGAAACCAGATTGGAAATGAAAAAGTACAGTTTTCTTTATTCATAGAAAATGTGTTTGTCCATGGAAAAAATGCTATGAATTTTATTTTTAAAAATTACTAGGACTGGAGTCAGCAGGTGGTGTGGTAATTAAGGTGCTGGAAACCCACATGACCAACCACGGTTCAAGTCATGGACCTAGCAGCTTGTTTTCTCACTCACTCTCTCTAGTGAGCACATGTGTCCTACAGCAAATTTAAAAATAATAAAAATAAATAATGATAAATAAAATTAAATAATTCTTTTTTAAAAAAAGAAAAGAAAAGAAAAACTGCCAGAACCAATAAGTGAGTTTGGCAAGATTTATAGTGCAAAATCTATACACTAAACACTACGAAACATTGCTAAGAGAAATTAACAACCTAAACAAATGGAGAAATATACTGTGTTCACATAATAAACCAAGTAATATCAGAAGAAACTAATGTAAATTCAAGGATGGAAGAGTAACACAAAATTTAGTTAATCATTTATATTACATAAAAATAATAGCAACAAGAATAGTTATATATTCAAACTTTATGAATGCTGTGATTTCTGAAAAATAAAGGAGTACAGTTTTTTTTTTTTTTTTTTGAGAGGTTTTCACTATAGGGCACGTGTGCTCGCCAGACAGAGAGAGACATAGAGAAAGAAAGTGAGAAATCACCCCCCCAGGGGGGATGGTCACGCCGCAATCCCTTCTCCTCCATTCTCCTCTTGGGATCCTGGGCACGCACGCACACGTGCCCGGCATGAGTTTTAAGCCACTGGGTCGGGGACACGAACCGTGGTCAACTACGTGGGAGTCCAGCAACATAGCCATTACGCTAACTGCTGGTTCCCAAGGGTACAGTTTTCAAGAGATTTCCTAAGTGAGAGACAACACAGAAGGTGGAACTGAGAA
The DNA here is from genome assembly GCF_000334495.1 of Tupaia belangeri chinensis. Lineage (NCBI taxonomy): Eukaryota > Metazoa > Chordata > Mammalia > Scandentia > Tupaiidae > Tupaia > Tupaia belangeri. The sequence goes on along the minus strand of NW_006159807.1, from coordinate 1,261,309 downwards.
GAAAGTGAAAGAATAAAGTAAATAAAATGTGATGTCTGCTTCTGTATAACAAGACAAGATGGGGCCAGCAGGTGGTGTGATGGTTAAGGACTCCATATGGCCAACTGTGGTTCAAGTCTGGACCTGGGTCTTCCTTTTTCACTTTCCCTCTTTCTCTTTGTCTCTCTCTGGTGAGTGTACATGCCTATAGCAAATTTAAAAATAATAATAATAAATAAAATTAAATAAATTTTTTTCCAAAAAAAAAAAGGATAAGATGAACATAGAATAAGGCAGGCAGCAATGGGAGAATTACATGGAGATCTTACAGAAGACTCTAATGCAAAATGAAATCCTGTAGGAACAAGTTTTGCAATACAAGGATACAAGATTTTCAAAATGGCTGCAACAAAATCTCCAAACTATTGAAGACTGGCTTTAGGATAGCAATATTATATTCATGTTTTAAAAGAACAAAAAAAAATTTACTTAGTACATAATTACAAGTGGCTATTACCACCTAAAAAAAGAGCAACTGATATCAAAATTATAGCTACTAACAAATAAAATTCAGATTCTAGAACAACTTCTTAGTAGTCTTTAAGGTTGCATCAGATAAGTTACTGTTTAACTTGTACTAATAACATTCAATTACTTTCATCAAAAACTAAACTTGAATGCAGACATTGTGATACCTCATTATCAAATTTTCAACTTGAATAAGCATGTAATTAGATTTTGAAAGCATTTAATGACAACTTAGCTTTTGCTAGGGTATTTTACCTTTACATATTTAAAGTGAACATGTCCAAAAGGAATCTGGATACATTAAACAACAGATTTCATAAAAATATCTTAAATCTCTTATACACTAATAACTTAAAATAATGCACCTTCATACTTATGCTGTTATAGACAACAGTAATTAATCTAAACATCAAAAACAATCATTGTAGGAATACTGGTCATTTTATACAACTTGGCAAACTATCAAGTACCTGCTGGTTATTAATTTTCAAACATATGGGAGCCCTGTGGTAACATACATTAAATTGATTCTCTTACACAAATATGAAAATCTAAATTATGAATCTTCTCTATAAGAAATCACTTCATTCATTCACATTTTGAGCAACGTATTAATACTACTTAAACATAGTCATCCATATAGAAACTTATTAATTTCAGTAAAAATTATAGTTACATGATCATGAAATCTAGGCCAGTTTCCTTGACACCCTTATCCTTACATGTGCAATACAGTTTATTTATATTACTATATAAAGCTTGCTAAAATGTTATTTCTTTAAAACTAGGTAGATACACAAATGTATGTCACTCATGTATTCTCACCAAAAAAGTTTTCATTAAATAATCAGAAACTTTATCTTACAAATCATATATACCTCAAATCAACAGATAACTGAAAGATGACTCATTTTCATTCTATTTAACTGTTCTAATTTCACAAATTATATGGTTGCCTAATAGTCATATGTTAAATTTAAGAGTATTTTTTTTAAAACTTGCTCACAAGGCATAAAGTTTGTATATGTTTCACTTGTAGCCAGCATTTTTAATTTGTTTACAAATTAATAGTTTCATAATCTTCCAAAATCTTATGCTGCATTTTTTTAAGGAAAGCAGGAAAAAAATCTACCATAGTAAGCAACATTAAGATTTCTCTCTTTTTTTTTTTTTTTTTTTTTTAAGATTTTTGCTATAGGGCATATGAGAGCAAGACAGAGATAGTAAGATGGAAAGTGAAAAATCACCCCCCAGGGGGGATGATCACACCACAGTCCCTTCCCCTCTATTTCTCTCCTGAGATTTTGGGCACCATGCATGCATGTGTCTGGCATGATTTTCAAGCTGCCAGGTCCAGGATTCAAACTATGGTCAGGCATGTGGGAGTCCAGCACCATAACCACTACTCCACCTGCTGGCCCCCAATTTCTTATTGTTTTATTGCACAAATGCTCTGATTATCAGTTATCAACTATTATCTGAAAATCATTACAATTTTATGTTAGTAATCTGTCATAAAATAACAAAGTAATCCAAATTAGAATTAAATATCCTAAAATAACTATGATCATACTTAATCATCTGACATGGAAATATACATAAACTAATGTGATTTAGTAAAGCAGTGGATTTCCATGTCTCAGTCACATTCCAAAAGAAACTGCAGGGTAATATAATCTGTTACATTCCACAAGGGGATCTTCCCCCAGAGATTCACTACGCTGAAAAAAGACGACCCAAAAAATAAAATAGCAAAGGGAATATGTTAATGTAACAGAATTTTATAAAGTTAACCTATTAGAAAATATTAAGATTCTATAAATTAAAGAAAAAAAACTACCAGCCCATTATAACAAGCATAATATTGTATACCACACTGCAGAAATATTCCTCCTCAAGTATATTAATTGTCATGTTTAAAAATATATGCATAGGGTTTAGCCAAAAACATAAATACATTCCAAAAGTGTTCTCTTTATCCTCATTTTATATAAATCTGGAGTCATTCTACAGTTGAATATAAAAAGATATGCTATACTGTTGACTACAGAATACTACAAAATTTTATTGCCATTTAAACAAAGAAGCCATAACAGTTAAATGAGCTCAAGAAATAGGTTTCAGTATCACAAGGTGCCAGCTGTAAAGAGTTATGGCTAATTGAATATGGAACTCCTGCTTAATCAGATAACTGCTCTGCTATTTCCAAATGAAATGCCTCTTCCATACTGTCTGAAAATGGCCCATTTTATTGGTAACCAGAGAAAACAATATAAACTGTAAATAACATTAAGTGCTCTGTTTACCCATTCCAGGCACCGAAGTAGCAGGAGATCCAAGACGTCTTGGTAGCACATTTGATGGTAGGGCTGGAGTAACAGTTCTTTCTGGGGGTCCACCAGGGGCTGAAGTGTCCTTTGGTGGTCCAGGAGATGCTGGAACTTGTGGAGGAGGACCCTGGTTAGAGCTTGCTGGTGTTGGAGAAAGGTTTCTTTGAGCCGGAGTGCGCTGACGAATCTCTGAGAAGAATAAGTATATATACTGAATTTAATATCCAACATAATCGTATTAGCGAAATCTGTACATGACTTACATTTATTAAAATTTTGTGGCACCATAACACATTGTAGGGTCAAAACAGCCTGTAATAAGAAATCTATAAAATTGAATACTGAAAACGGAGTGCTCAGTTTCTGAACCTACAATTCATCTCACATGTTTACATAGCAAAAATTCATCTATCTATACTGATACTGTTTTTCAAAATAAATTCAGTAAAATAAAATCATCACCTAATTATGTGTCCTATCTTTTTATAGTAAACCTTCCTAGTTATGATGAAGGAATGAAAATTTATCAGAATTGGTAAAAACTCCAAATGATAGATTTTTAATATTAAAATAATTTAATTTTTTTCTACAAATAAAGTTATACTTCTGAACATATTCTAAAATTATCACATCATTTTGAAAGTAGTTATCCTAAGCAGTCTTAGCAATACATTTTTTTAAAAAAAAAAGTATTCTTTTCTATTAGTAAATAGTATTCTTTACTAAATTATTATTTCTATTCTCTTTCATGGTATTGCTATCTTTTTGGCAAATTTCTTTTGCCAAAGCATTCATTAAAGGAAAACTTCCACTTTGCATACATACATTTCATCACAAATAAATCTTAGCTTTTAGCTGCAGAAATTACAAGATTCTCTGTAACAAAGGTCAGCAAATGTGCCAGATCCAGGCTGCCGCCTGTTTTTGTAGTTTTATGGAACACAGTCAGCTCTTTTGTTTACATATTGTCTATGGCTGCTTTCGAAGAGTTAAGTAGTTGGAACAGAGACCATATGGCTCTCAAAGCCATTTACTTACTATATTTACTATCTGCCCCTTTACAGAAAAAGTTTCATGACCTCACTCAATAACATAAAATTGAATTATATTATTGCTCATTCTCACCAATACCTTACTTGAATGCCAGTATAAGATCTCAAATAAAGAAATCTTTATGACTTTTTAATCCTACATATCACATTAAATTGTTCCAAATCCTAAATGGGTGGGCTGAAACTAAAGAAGTTATATTTTAGTTGGCATGAATAGTAAAAATGCATACTTCAAGAAGTAAAACACTTGTGTTTTATTTGACAGTTAAAGATTTTCATGAAAAGTTCATTGCAACTGAAAGTACTGCTCTAGCACCAGATCACACAACCTAGTCTACCAGTTAAGAACCCAGACCCTGTAGTCAAAATGGTTTGGCTACATAACCTCAGATAGGTCATTTAACTTTAATAAATCTGTTACTTTATCTATGAAATTAGGATAATGATATTCTTAACTCAAGGAATTAGTACGAAGACTAAATAAGATAATATCTATAAATTGATAGCCCATATTTACTGAATATTTATTTCAGATGACATTGATTTCACACAAGAAAGTATTTTTAAAATTTGCTTTATACATTCAATCAGTATACATCACTGCAACTTGTAAAGTGAATTTACCCAACATGAATACACTTCACACAAGTTAAGTATTTTCAAACGTTAGTTGTAACACCAGGGACCAACCAATTTTCCACTGGTTAATAATTTAGTCTTTAATCAGTCTACTGCAATAATAAATTACCAGCACATTATCATTATATAAATTGAACTATCTTTATATTTTGCTACTTTCCATACAATTTATCTAGAAAAGTTCAGATATTACATAGATGAATCATATCCTAACATCACCTGCAAATTAGCTGGCCATATAATTATCTTTTAATCACAAGGCATACCTTAATAGATGATTATACATTAAGAAAGCCATTTAAATACAGCAAAAAATATGAGATCAATGAAATCATATTAAAATTTGGTAATTTGGGGACCAGCAGATGGCATAATGGTTACATAACTGGACTCCCACATAGTTGACCACAGTTCAAGTCCCAAATCCTGTGGCTTAAACCTCAAGCCAGGTGCATATGCGTGCATCACCAAGATCCTGAGAGAATAGAGAAGAAGGGACTGCAGCCTGGCCATGCCCCTACGAGGTGATTTTTTGCTTTCTGTCTCTCTGTCTCTGTCTCTCTGGCCAGCACATATGTCCTATAGCAAAAATCTCTCCTAATAAATTTTTGGTTTTTTTTTAAAGTAGCTACTGGGGCCAGCAGCTGGGGTGGTGATTAAGGCATTGGATTCCCACATGGCAGGCCATGGTTTGAGTCTCAGACCTGGCAGCTTGAAAAGTCACACCAGGCACTTGTGCATGTGTGCACAAAATCCTGAGAGAAGAATAAGGGAGAGGAATTGTGGTGTAGTCATCCTCCTACTTTCTCACTTTCCCTCTCTCTGGTGAGCTCATATGCCCTATGGGGGAAAAAAAACTTACAAAAAAAGTATCTATTATCCTTTCATTTCTTGAACAAAGACTCACTTCCTCTGAATATGCGTTTGCTCTGTAAAAATTACCTAAAGTACTCTTTTTTTTTTTTTTCAGAGCGATTACCAGAGACACAGAGAGGGAGAAAGTGAGAAATCACCCTTCAGGGGAATAACCACACCACAATCTTCTCTCCTCCATTCTCCTCTCTGCATTCTGGGCACGGACACACACACACACACACACACACTCAATGTGAGTTTCAAGCTGCCGGGTCTAGGACTCAAACTGCGGTCAGCCATGTGGAAGTCCACGGCATTAACCACTACATCACTGATGGGCCTAAAGTACTTTTTTTTTTAAAGAGAGATTTTTTGCTATTGGGCATGTGCACTCACTAGAGAGACAGACAGAAAGAGAGAAATCACCCCCCAGGGGGATGGTCATGCCACAATCCCTTCTCCTCCATTCTCCTCTTGGGATTTTGGGCATACATACACATGTATCTGGCATGAGTTTTTAAGCTGCCGGGTCTGGGACTCAAATCATGATCAATTACATGGGAGTCCAGCAACATAACTATTATGCCATCTGCTGGTCCCTAGAGTACTCTTAATATCACTGGCATACTAATCAAAAGTGAGATCTAAAATAATTTAACAAAGAACACCATGTTTAGTATTCCATAAAAGTAACTTAGCTTAATATTTTTTTCTATTTTTTAACGAATCTTTACATTTTATTTATTAGGAAGCAAGCCACCAGGTCCGAGACTCAAACCATGGTCAGCCATGTGGAACTGTCCAGAGCCTTGCTTAATAATTCTAAATCTAGGGGCGTGAACAGTTAGCATGGTGATTAGGGCACTGGATTCCCACATGGCTAACTGGTTCAAGTCCTAGACCTAACGGCTTGCTTTCTCACTTTCCCTCTCTCTCTGTCTCCTTCTGATGTGTGCACAGGCCCCGTAGCAAATTAAAATAATAATAATAATAACAAATCAAATAAATGATTCTTTAAAAAATCATTCTAAATCTAAATTAGGCAAATGGGGGGGGGAATGTTATACAGGAGTCACAAAACAAAGAAAACACAGTTCCATCATTATCCAAAAAAAAAGAGGGTAACAAAGGGTTATCAATAGTTTCAGGTAGTTAGTAATACAGGATCAAATCCCAATTTGGTAAATGTTATGAAATACTCTGATAGTCTCAACTTAAAATATCTAATATTTATTTACTTTTACCTACTTGTTATTCATAAATGTTTTATATTAATTACTCAAAAATGTCTACTACTCAGCAATGTAGTCACATTGGTTATATTCAATATTTCACCCATTTATATGTAAAATACAAATCCCCAAGCACAAGTTACCATAGCAATCTGGGAAAAAGTCAGAGTATGTCATAAAGTCTGTTTTCAACTGGAAAATGCTTCAATACTCTCATCAATGATTAATCAACGGCTCAACAGAAATCACACTCACCCCGCCTGAATGCACATCTCTATTGGTTTAAAATTCAAAATGGAGCAAATAGAATCAAAATAAGATTTCTAAAACACTACTACATTACAATAAATAAAAGGAAGGAAAGAAAACTTTAAATTCCAATAAAACAGCACAGTTGTGAAAAGCAGAGACTATGGAATCAAACTGCCTCAATTTTAGCTCCACCCTATTTACTATATGTGCATGCAGTAGATGACATCTCTCAGTTCAGCTTCCTCATAATGAGAATGCTTACTTCTTGTGGTTACTGTAAAGATAAACAAGAAAATCAAGGCAAAGAACTTAACCAGAGCACACGAAAAGTATCTAATAGGCAAAAGTTATTAGAAGTAATGCCAGTAGGTGCCACGGAGGTGGGTGCTGGATCACACATGGCCAGTTGTGCAGTGCAAGTCCCAGACCCAGGGGCTCGAAAATCACGTCAGACACATGAGAATGTGTGCCCAAAATCCCAAGAAGAAACTAGAGGAGAAGGGACTGTGGTATGGCCATTCCCACTGTAAGGTAATTATTTCTCACTTTCCTTCTCTCTCTCCTCTCTCTCTCTCTCAAAAAAAAATATATATATATGAGCACATGCACCCTACAGAAAAAAAAAAAAAAAAACGCACATCTAAAGGTTCTAGAGATTAGAATAAAACAAAGCGAAGAAATTTAGAATTTCTAAAGCAATCATAAAAAATGTATAGATATTGGGCTGGCAGGTGGCATGGTGGTTAAGGGTGCTGGACTCCCACATGGCTGACTACAGTTCAAGTCTTGGCCCTGGCAGTTTGCCCTCTCACTTTCACTTTCTCTCTCTCTCTCTCTCTTTCTCCTCCTCCTTCCCTCTCTGGTCAAATTAAAAGAGAGGGGACCAGCAGTTAGCACCCTTAACCACCATGCCACCTGCCAGCCTCTCATTAACTAGAATTTTAGGATTTTAGTAACAAGGGCAGTAAATCTATTTTTTTTTTAAGAGGTTTGTGCTATAGGGCACGTGTGCTCGCCAGACAGAAAGAGACAGAGAGACAGAGAGCGAGAAATCACCCCTCAGGGGGGATGGCCACGCCACAATCCCTTCTACTCCACTCTCCTCTCAGGATCTTGGGCACGCATGCACATGAGCCCAGCATGAGTTTTAAGCCACTGGGTCCAGGTCTACTAGGTGGGAGTCCAGCGACATAGCCATTACACTACCTGCTGGTCCCAAGGGCAGGAAATCTTTAAGCCTATGAATGATTCACAATTGCAGATGTACAACAGAAACTTAAATGTAGAATAACTGTTTTATACAGTGATTATGAAATATAGTGGGCGGATGGGAATATACCTTTCAGAGAGTTTCTACTGTCTTCAGGTCTGTATTATTTGAATTTATATGAATATAATTTCTTCATATAAAATAATAAAGACTATGCAACTGACATTGCTTTTTTTTCCTTTCAAAATTGTCTAAAGTTGGGGGACCAGCAGGTGGCATGGTGGTTAAAGCACTGGACACTCCCACATGGCCGACTGCAATTCAAATACCGGACCTGGTGGTTTGCTTTCTCACTTTCTCTCTCTCTCTCTCTCTCTCTCTCTCTCTCTCTCTGTGTGTGTGTGTGTATCTCTCTCTGGTCAAATTAAAATAAATGAATGAATAAATAAAATTAAATAAATATTTTTTTAATTGTCTAAAGTTTACATTCACTGAATCTTCTTCATACCCTACTCACATTAAACTCTTTCAAAATCAGTTTATACCCTATTTCTCTACTAGAATTACCCTCTCAATAGGTCAATGACGTGTTTTTAATGAAAATGAGTTCAACCCCCCCCTTCCCAGCGCTCCAGGGACCATGGCCAATCCTCGCGTGAGGCAGATCAAGATCAAGACCAGCATGGTGAAGCAATTGTTCAAAGAAAAAGCGATGTACGAAAAAGAAGCAAAACAACAAAAAGATTGAAAAAAATGAAAGCTGAAGATGGGTAAAATTATGCCATTAAAAAGCAGGCAGAGATCCTCCAAGAGTCCTGGATGATGATCCCAGATTGCAAGCGCAGATTGGAAGCTGCATATACGGATCTTCAGCAGATATTAGACAATGAAAAAGATTTGGAAGAAGCTGAAGAATATAAAGAAGCATGTTTAGTACTGGATTCAGTGAAGTTAGAAGTCTGAAACTTTTCTGCACAGAGTGTTTTTTTTTGCATTAAATCCTGGAGTCCATTCTACAATTCATTATTTTGACCACAGCTATGTGTTCAAGTAGTATGAGAATGTGATTCTTTTTATGCCATTCATATATCTTCCTTTGCATATTTAATGTGTTAAATAAATGAGTTCGTCTAACAAAAAAGACAGAAAGACAGAAAGAAAGGAAGGAAGGAAGGAAGGAAGGAAGGAAGGAAGGAAGGAAGGAAGGAAGGAAGGAAGGAAAGAAGGAAGAAAATGAGTCCATAACCTCTTCCTTCTTATAGAGGCAAAGCTTGAGGAATGAAAGAAAAAATACTTTCCCACAACTTACTCCTTAACTCAATCTGATTTTTGTCCTTCTCCTTAGCTACCAGATTTACCCACAGCTGAAATCCATCATTCCTTTGGTCACAAACCAACTTAAAATACCACCCAACTGTTGTTACCATAGTTGCTCTTTATCAAATCCCTAATAACTGCTAGAAATTATACTAAGTACTTTAAATGAATTTACTAATTTCATCAAACATTATACCAATCTTTTGGGATAACCCATATCACCAGTTTTCAAAACAGAAACCAAAGCTCTGAGGTTGCCAAAAGTCTCACAGTAAAATATTAGGTCATCAGAAAACTAATAACGTATTCTTCTATACAAAAATGTGTCATGATTATCCCAATGACCCAATAAGAGATGGAGCCAGGGTTCAAATTCCAGTTTGTATGGCAAACATGCCCATATTCTCTGCTATAAAAGTCAAGGGCCTCATTTCATTCTCCTACTTACCTGACCTTTACAGAATATGACAGGATGCCACTCCCAACACAATTCAGCTATCTAGATACCAATCTAGTCAGATTCTTCTACTTTCAGTCATTTTTTTTCTGGACTGCCCTTTTCTCCATATACCCTTGAGTGTTAATGTCCCTTGGGGCTCTACTATAGGTTTTCTTACTATAGTTTCTCTCCCTAGGCAATTTCACTCAGTTCACAGTTTCAATAACAATCACCTATACATCCCAAAGATTCCTAATCTGTGTCTATAACCTCAGCCATCTTTCCTGAGCTCCAGACAAATAATCAATTGCCTATGATCTTCATCAGGGAGTTACCTGCTGTAACTCCCACTCAACGGACTAACTTCTATACAGATCACTATTCTAATTCTTATGATTCTTATCTTTCTTAAAACACATCTAGGGCCAACCTCATAACACAGTGATTATGTGTTGTGCTTTGGGAGCGAGATCCCTCGTGGCTGACTGCAGTTCGAATCTCAGCCTCACTGGCTTGAAAAATACACTAGGAAACTAGCAGGTGTGGAAGGCATTCTAATCCCACATGACCATAGCGATTTGAGTCTCGGACCTGGTGGCTAAGTTTCTCACTTTCCCTTTCTCTCTGTCTCTCTCTGGTGAGCATATGTGCCCAATATCAAAATAAATAATAAATAAAATTGAATAATTCTTTTTTAAAAAAGGAAAAGTAAAACACACTGGGTATGTGTGCCCAGAATCCTGATGGGTAAGAAAAATAGAAGATAAAGGATAGCCCACTGGAGGATTCTCTCTTTCTCTAACAAGCACATATGCCCTGTGGTAATAAAAAACAAGACACATGAACAATGACACCTAACCAGTTACCCACCAAGTCAAAAACCCAGATGACACCCATTTTCCAAATCTATTTGCCACCAAATCTTATCAATTTCCTGAATTAAATCTTAGATCTCTTCTCTCTTCCTCAACTCCACTGCCATCACTTTATCTCACAGGCTTTAATCTCTCGCATATGTTAGATGACATACTAAGTGATCTCCATGTCTCATTGTTGCTCTCTGCAATCCATTCTTCATGCTACCTTCCCCCAAAAAAGTGAATTTTCTAAAATACAAGCTTGATCAAAAATTCAAAGATTTAGTGGTCACATCAGTTTACTGTTAAAAGTTAATGCATTACGATGTATGCCTGCCTTTGTTGTAGTCCTTAGTTTACTGAGATTATTTATTTATATGTGTAATAAACTCCTTTAACCAAGAGTTAATAGGCAAGAACTGAATCTTTGTAACCTCAGGATGTGGCAAAGTAACTAGCACAGAGTAAAAGCTTAATAAAGGTCTATGAAATGAACCTACTTTCCTCCTGCATTTCAACATTAAATTTCCAACTGCCTATTACCCAAATATAGTGTGATAAGGAGAATAATGGACCAAGGATGTCCACTTCCTCATTCCCAGAACCTGTAAATATGTTGTTACAAGGAAAAATAATTAAAATTGCAGATGGAATGAAGGTTGCTAATCAGCTGAGTCTGTGTCCCCTCCTACCTTGAAAAACTCAGCCTAACCTCAAAGACCACACAAAAGAAAGTTATTTTCAAGCAGAAATTTGCTAATAATATATACCACTTGCCAGCTTTTTAGTTTTTTGCGGTTTTTTTCTGTTCTGTTTTTCAATTAAGAGTATATTTTGTGGGACCAGCAGATGGCATAATGGTTATATCACTGGACTCCCACACAGTCAACCATGATTCGAGTCCTGGACCCAGCAGCTTAAAACTCACACCAGGTGCATGTGAATGCATGCCCAAAATCCTGAGAGGAGACTGGAAGGGAAGGGATTGTGGTATGGCAGTTCCCCCTGGGAGGTGATTTCTCGCTTTCTATCTCTTTGTGTCTCTCTCTCTGCCTATATATATATATATATTGTTATATTGTTATATTGTTTTACAGTTCTTAACATTTAGTTTTTTTCTCCCATCATCTTGATCATTTTTAAGTGGCCAGTCCCAGGCCTGGTGGGTTAGGGAGTCAGAATTCACATTGTCAGCCTCAGTTTGAATTCCAGATCTGGTGGCTTGTAAAACACATAGGGAAGGGCCAGTCAAGTGGTATGGTGGTTAAAGTGGCTGGATCCCACTGTCCCCAGCAGTCCCTAGCCTGGCCAGGATACAGGGCCCAAGACAGCTCTGGGCCTAGAGTAAACTTGCTCCTTGCTAGCAGGTTCAATTTGGTGGCTGAACTGCCTCCAGCCCACGGAACAGTGTGGAGTACAAGTGAGGTCCAGAATAAAAAGCCTTGGGCCTCCATACCCACATGAATGTCTGTATGCTGTAAATACACTGTAGTCAGTGTTACATGATGTGCACTAAAAAAATAAAGCTTTATAGAAAAAATTAATTTTTTGTTCTTAAAAAAATAGATGAATCTGGAACCAATAGTTAGTGTAATGGCTATGTCGCTGGACTCCCACGTAGTTGACTGCGGTTCGCATCCCAGACTCACGCCAGGCGCGTGTGCGTATGTGCCCAAGATCCCAAGAGTAGAATGGAGGAGAAGGGATTGCGGTGTGACCATCCCCTCTGGGGGGTGATTTCTTGCTTTCTGCCTCTATGTCTGTCTCTGTCTGTCTGGTGAGCACACGCGCCCTATAGCGAAAACCTTTCCAAAAAGAAAAAAAATAGATGAATCTATTTCACTATAAAGCATAACAAGAAATTTCAACAAAGGAAGAAAAATGAAAAGAAAAAAAAACACAAGAATCTACCCACAAACTCAATAAACCACTTTTGGTATTTTCTTATATTTCCTTTACATGGTATAGTTTCTTATTTTTACAGTTACAAGTAGTTCAAGTTTTTGCAACTACAATCTCACATCTTGCTACTTTTTCACTTCCTTTATTACAAATGTATATATATTATACAGTCTTTAACTTCTATCATTTTAAGAACTGTATAAAAGTCCACTGGGTGATAGTTTACATAACTATTTACATAACTTAATTTCCCTCATTTATTCCATTAGTTCTTTATACAAATACACACCTATTTTTACATGTGTTGTATCTTTCTATAATTATTTTTGCCCATTTTTATTTTAGGTAGGGGCTAAACAGGTATCCCTGCAAATATTAAACCTTTTCCTCTGGGAACTGTTCTACTGCTTCCAAACAAGTCCTTTCTTTGATTATAGTACTCCTACTGACCTACCAGTTTACATATAGCTTCTAAAATTAATTTTGAATTATAGTATGAAACAGGGGTTTATAACGAGATTTTTTTTTTCTAAATTACAACCCATTTCATCCAATACACTACTTATGGCACAATCATTTCCATTGGTCTGTGATTCCTTAATTATTTAGTACATTTATGTATTTCTTCTGTGAATGATGGAGAGAGACAGTACCCCTAAAAGGGTCTTGAAGCCATGACCCCCAAGCTTAGCCAGCCCCAGATCATAGGCAAGTGTGTACCTGGAGTACTCAGGGAGGGTACCTTGCCACAAACCCAGAACCTCACCATGGGGGTCAGCCTTATACTTTACTGCTGTGCCATCTGGCCCCCTAGGGTTCCTTTTTAATCACCTCCTTCTTACTTAAATTGGGGTTTATTTCATACCTACTGTTTTACTGATTTGTCTACTTTGCACCAGTAACTCTCTAATATTTTAAAAAGAAGGAATTATGGAAGTCCAGTCTCAGCCAGAAGGGTGACCTGGTCCAGCTGAAAAGGAAAAGATCTGATAAAGTAGAAAGGAGAAAGACAACTTCACCTTCATTAAGAAAATAGAAACAATCAGAAGGAAATTCCCACCACTTACTTTTATCTGTCCTGTTATCAGTCACTCCTGTACTACAAATGAACTGCCACACACCTATCAAAAGCCAACTTCTCTACCAGTAAACTAGATTGCATCCACTATTTTCTTCAAATGGATGTTCCAAGTCAATTATCCAAAGTCAAGTATCCCCAAATCAATTACTTTTCCAATACCATGAGTTATTCATGTCTTCTCAGCCATTTCCACTAGCACATAAATATGCCATCATTCTTTCATTCAGTATGCTTGCTCACACATACAAAATGCTTCCCCATCCAGCCACCCATTTCTCCTTTTGACTCAAAATTTGAGTTTTGGCTTCTCAGTATCTCTAACTTTTCTACTCACATCCTTTCTAATCAGGCTTTTGCTTTCATCCTCCACCAAAACTGTCCTTTTCAAGATCACTAAGGACCTTTATATTATTAAAATCAGGGGTCAATTCTTGGCCTTCGATTTACTTAGCAGTAGTACTTGTCACAGGTGATCACTACCTTGAAACACTCTCTTCATTCGGTGTTCAGGCCCACAGTCTCCAGAGTTTCCTTATCTAACTGGCCCCTTGGTCTCAATTTCTTTTTCCGGTTCCTCTGCACTACCATTATATCTTAATGTTAGAAGGCCCAGGGCATAAGTCCTTGGTGTTTTTATCTTCTTTCTCCACAGATATTTCTTTGGTAACCTCATCTAGTCTCAGTTTTAATAACATCCACATACTAATGACATCTCCAACCCAGATCATTTCTGCTTGTGAGACCCATGTGAGATTGCTTTCTTAAAATCTCCAGTTGGATATCTGTCAGACAGGCATCTAATAAGTATAACATGTCTCAAATCAAGCCTCATTCTTCATTGTCCCATCTGAGCCCCCATCCAAGAAGTGCTCCTCCTACAGTTTCACCATCTCACTGAAGAGCAACTTCATCTTTCCAGTTACTTAAAGCCAAAATCCTTGAGGTCATCTTTGACTCTTCCCTCTCCAACTTCATTTCCAAATCTTCAGGAAACCTTTTGGGTCCTACCTTTAAAATGTATACAAAACCTAACTATTAAATCACCTTAAGCTGAAGTGGGGGAAGTGTAAAATATAAAAAACAAAAACCTCCCATGTTACTAAGATGCCTTCCAAGATTACTGCAATAGCCTCCTAATTAGTCTCCCTGCTTTCACCTTTGCTCTCCTTGCAGTCTCTTCCCCAAAACATATTCCTTCTAAGACATAATTTGGATCATGTCAGTGCTCTGCTCAAAACAAGACCAAATTTACTTATATATACATACATATATATATATATATACACACATATATATACACACACATACACACACACACACATATGAACTTCTTACAATGGTTCACTTTCACATTTTTTAAAACCATTTTATCATATGTTTTCTTTTTGCCTAATATTCTACAAGGCCCTAAGATGATCCCTTGTTACTTTTCTTGTCTCGTACAACTCTCCACCCCATTCAATCTAATCCAGTCATGTCTCCTTGCTGTTTTATTCTTTTTTTTTTTTTAATTTGATGTAGGGCATGTGCACTCATGGCAGAGAGACAGAGAAAGTGAGAAAGCACCCCACAGGGGGCATAGCCAAGTTGTAATCCCTTCTCATCCATTTTCTTTTTGGTATTTTGGCTATGCATGCACACACGCCCTGCATTTCCCAAGCTGCTGGTCAGGGACTTAAACCAAACAGTAAGCCATGGTGCATACCCTCACTGGAGAGACAGAGAGATGGAAAGAGAGAAGTCACCCCACAGGGGGGGCTGACCATGTCACAATCCCTTCTCCCCTGTCCTCCTCTTGGAATTTTGGGTATGCATGTACACATACATACCCAGCATGAGTTTTAAGCTGCCGTGTCTGGGACTCAAATTATGGTCAATTATGTGGGAGACCAGTGACGCAATCATTATGCCCTCTGCTGGTCACGGGTTCAGCTAATTTTATAATCACACCACAGGATGACTCCCTTCTTCCTAGTTTATTTGTTTGTTTGTTTTTGCTATATGGCTCGTGTGCTCTCCAGAAAGACAGAGAGACAGAAAGTGAGAAATCACCCCCCAGGGGGGATGGCCACATCGCAATCCCTTATCCTCCATTCTCTTCTCGGGATCCTGGGCATGCACACACATGCGCCCGGAATGAGTTTAAGCCACCGGGTCCGAGACTCAAACCACAGTTGACTACATGGGAGTTCAGCAACATAGCCATTACGCTGCTGGTCCCCCTTCTTCCTAGTTTTACAGCACTCTGAACATTCACTTCACACGAGATGTTTGCACTTACTGATTCCTTTGTATAGAATGTTGTTTTCTCAGCTATCTACATGGCTTAAACCCTCACATCTTCATGTCTTTGATCAAATGTCACTGAATCAATGAGGTCTCCCCTATCAACTCTAAAACTTCAAATCACCCTCACTCAAGACACTTCCTATTTACAATCCTTTCTTTATTTTTGTTTAGGAGAAAGAGATTTTTGCTATAGAGCACATACATGCACCATAGAGACAGAAAGACAGACAAAAAGTAAGAAATCACAAACCTACCCCCCCACCAGGGGGATGGTCATGCTGCAATCCCTTCTCCATTTTCCTCTTGGGGTTTTGGGCACACACGCACATGTATCCAGCGTGAGTTTGAAGCCATCAGGTCCAGGACTCAAACCACAATCAACTACATGGGAGTCCAGCAACATAACCATTATACCATCTACTGGTCCTCCACTTTCTTTATTTTTCTCTAAAGCTAACTTATTGTCTAGGTCCCATTGGAAGAGAAAGTTTCTTTTTGTCTGTTTATTCAATATGACCAGGTCTTAAAATAGCACCTAGCAGACCAGCAGTTGGTATGGTGGTTAACATGCTAGATTCCACATGGCCTGCTGCACAGTTCAAGTCTCGGAGCTGGAAGCTTAAAAAACACACCACATGAATGTGTGTACATGACCAGAATCCCAAGAAGAGAATGAAAAGAGAAGATGGTGGTATGGCCATCCCCCTGGGAGGTGATTATTTTCTCTCTCTCTCTCTATTGCTTTCTCTCTCCAGCAAGCACAACCACCCTATACCAAGAAATTTAAAATAAATAAATAAATAATAGTACCTAGCAGATATAGCAGATACTTGGTAAACATTTATTGAAAAAACAAGAATAAATATGAAATTAGTGCATAAAATTGGGGCCAGCAGGTGGTGTAGTGGTTATAGGTGCTGGATTTCCACATGGCTGACCGCAGTTCAAGTCCCAAACCTTTCCCTTTATCTTTCTCTCTGTCTCTCTCTGGTCAAATTTAAAAAAATAATAATAGCAAATGAAATTAAATAAATTTTTAAAAAAGAAATTAATGCAAAAAATCAAATTTAGTCTTGCATACCAATTAAAACCCTGAAAGTAAATTTAATATTTTACTATTCTCAGGTATCTATTTCTTCTATGAAAGTTATTCAAACTTTATACTATTCACAAATGCCATTTCTCATTAAAAACAAACTTTAATTTACTTTTTAACCTAGTAAGGACATAAAGTCTTTCTCTCTCTCTCAGTTCTTGATTTCTACAGACCTGGAATAAATATTAAGTATCTAAGCAGCACAGAATTCTGTTTAATGTGTCTATATACATATTTCTACTTTTAAAATTTATTTATTCCTTCATGTCAAAGGCTAACTCTAATTTTCTAAGATTAAGCACTCTTGGTTAAAATTCCTTAATACAAAGGTTAGAGTAAAACTGTCAAGATCATCAAAAACAAGGAAAGTTCTGAAAGACTGTTACAACCCAAAGAAGCTTAAGAAATGGTACAACTAAATATAATGTGACATCTATATGGGGTCCTGGAATAGAAAAAGGACATCACAATAAATAAATAAATAAATAAATAACCATAAGGAAATCTGACTACGGATGTAGTTAACAAAAGTGTATCTAATTGTAACAAATATAAAATGCTGATATAAGATGTTAACAAGGGAAATTCAGTATGAGTGTATATGAGAATTCTTTGTACTATCATCATCATTTTTCTGTAAATCTAAAACTAATTTTAAAAAATAAACTTTACTAAAAGGGTGGCAGTCAGTTTAGAGGAACTAATTGTCCAGTAAGCATGATATTCCTTTTAGTGTTAAACCTGAATTCAATACTAGCCTGAAAATTTACAATATATAATCTCAGTACAGTATACATCATTAAGAACTCAGTAATAAAAAAAGTTTTCAAAGATGCCTGCTACACATGAATCAAAGTTCTGTTTCAGTAATAATGCAAGAGATCTGGCAAAATAAGGACACAAACAGATTCATTTTGGAGAACAGATCCTTTCACAGGATACCTATGAACACATATACAACTTTTAATACATCCCCCCCTCCACTTACTATTGTTTAAACTAAGAAACAAGCTAAATTCAAAAAACAAAATTTGGGAGAGAATGAAAAGAAGAAAGGAAGGAAGAAAGGAAATTAGTTTATCCAAAAAAAATGAAGACGGGGCCAGCAGGTGGTGTGGTAGAAAGGGCGCTGGACTCCCATATGGCCAACCGCAGTTTAGGTGCTGGACCTGGCAGCTTGCTTTCTCACTTTCCTTCTTTCTCTCACTCTGTCTCTCCCTCGTCAAATTAAAGTAACTAACTAAATAAATAAAAAGTTAAATGAAATAATTCTTAAAAAAATAATTAAATAAATTAAAATGAAGACAACCTCAAACTCACAAAAGAATGTAAACAAAATTGAATGCAAAATTACCTATAAAAATAATAGGAAACTAAAGGCTATTCAACAGAATTAAAGTAAACAACAAAACTAAAGTATAATTCTCAAAACATGGAATAAAGTTGGGATATAGTTTAGAATTTTACAAGTTTTTTTTTTTTAATTCTAAACAGCAATTAATTACTATACCTGGAAGAAGGAGGAATAGTAGAATAGTATACCTCAAAGAAATATTTTTCAAAAGAAAAAAGAATTGGTTACAAGCTTCTTAAGGTCAATAACCCTGTTATAGCCATCTTTTTATTTCCCATGGTGTCTGCATATAACAGTTATCCAACATATTTTTCAAATGAATGATTCATTTATATTATAGCTAAATGTTAAATCTTCCTGAAAGAATATCCAAAAGGAAAACCACAGGAATCTAAAGCAGAGAGACCAGCAATGTTTTTTCTATAATTACAATATGACATCAGAAGGAAAAAATGTATTTGGGTTTCAAACGTTTCTAAGGAAAGATAAGTTTAGATTCTTAAAATAACTTACATTGCCTAAATCATAATACTTAAGAACACTATCAAGAGTATCGTAAGTATTCTTTTTTCAATAAGACAGCAAAAAAATACAGATTAAAAAAAAGTAACAACAGCTTTCTCAAAATACTACATTTTAAGAATATATTCATTAAGGTTATTTTTAAGGTACTTTCTATATATTGTAAAAAGATTATGATAGCCTAACAGATAAACATATCCATCAACTCATACAGTTGCCTTTTTGTATGTGAGTGGTGATAACATCTACTCTCAGCAAACTTCTAGCATACAATACAACAGTATTACTATCACCACCACACTGTATTAGATCTCTAGAAGCAAGTCATCTACATAACTGAAATTTTGTACTCTTTGACCAAAATTTCCTTATTTCCCCCACCCCTGGAAATGACCATTCTAATCTGCTTCTATGACTTCAAATAAAAATGTTTTTGAAAAGTCAATACCAGTTAATACAAAATGCTTTAGAAATTATAGAAACCTGGTCTATAGGCCAAAGAACATTTTTTAGATAATTGCTAAATAGAAGTATGAATTACATAAAAATTTAAGCATTATGAAAGGAGGGTTTTCATTACAAATACATGTATTTGTATATGTATAATTTGTATGTATATTCATATGTATTTATATTTTATATATTTTATGTTTATTTTTTATATGTATATGTTTTAATGATGCTAAACTTTTTTTTTTTTTTTTTTTGGAGAGATTTTCACTGTAGGGCGCGTGCGCTCGCCAGACAGAGAGAGACATAGAGACAGAAAGCGAGAAATCACCCCCCAGGGGGGATGGTCACGCCACAATCCCTTCTCCTCCATTCTCCTCTCGGGATCTTGGGCACGCACGCACACGCGCCCGGCGTGAGTTTTAAGCCACCGGGTCCAGGACATGAACCGCGGTCGACTACGTGGGAGTCCAGCGACATAGCCATTACGCTAACTGCTGGTTCCCAATGATGCTAAACTTTTATCAAAAGAACAGACCTTTAAAAAAAGACTAATATTTTTATAAAATCCAATATCCTACTTATGGAAGATTAGGAGGTGAAAAGATTTGTCCATATAGTCCTGCTAATCATAAAGCCTAAAACTTTTATTATTTATTTAATATCCATAGTCTTTGTGGATATTTATAAAATAATTTACTTTTCTTTTTATAGAGAATTCTTTATTTAACTATTTATTTATTAATTCATTTATTTTAACTTGACCAGAGAGAGGCAGAGAGAATGAGAGAGAGAGAGAGAGAAAGTGAGAAAGCAAGCCACTAGGTCCGGGACGCGAACCGTAGTTGGCCATGGGGGAGTGTCCAGCACCTTAATCACGATGCCACCTGCTGGTCCCTATAAAAGAATTCACTTTTCTAAATTCAGCCTGACTTTATGAACTAGGATATAATGTTAATGAGTAGCATAACAGAAGTTAGATTTTTAAAGTAGTATATTCTATGTCCCAACAAAAGCCTGATAAAATACATTACTAAAATCTAGAGAAAAGAACAAAGATGAAAGTCAATGAGAATTCAAACATATCTTTTCACATGCCAGTCTTGGTAGTATTTCATATAACCACTTAAAATAATGACTTTTTATTTATATAGTATTTAATGATATAACAATAGTGCCTTCACTAATAATATGGCAATGTAACCTGAAAAAGAAAGAATTAATGTTACTATATAATCATAATTCACATTTTATTTTATGTAATTTCTAAATTATTTTATTCTCTTCCTAAATAAAATTTATTTTAAAATAAATTTCAAATGTGACAGACGTCTTCATTACAGTCATCAAATAAAAATTTAAAAATTGTAAGAATTTTGATAATAACATATTCCAAAAGATTATTATTTGACGGTAAAAAAAATCTGCAAACTATAGGTGAAATTATCTGAACTTCAAAAGACTACAAAACCTATTATATACTTAATTTTAACAGGTATTTGATATCCTAACTGATCAAGATATTACCACATAATCAAAGTGAAATACAACTATTATCATCTACCTCAAGTCATTTCCCAAATTACCACATGAAAATTAACATAAAAGCATTCTACATAAGTTTTTACACACCTCCAACACACTTTGAACTCACTTGGGTAAATATGGATCTTTCCAACAGCGGCAGCAGTTTCTACAAAGTTATTTACCTTGTCCAGGTCTTGCAGTTACAGCTGCTCCAGCAGATGGCGGCTCAAACTCCTGTCAATTACAATAAGGTTATTACAGTGACCTGTGACACAAGCCATTTATAATAAAGTGGTAGTGATATCACAGTCTTACCTTTGCTTTCTTTGAGTCTGGATCAAACCTTTCAAGAATTAATTTAGCTGTCTTATAAGTTTCTTTTTCCATGACTTCTTCGAGCTACAAACAAAAATTTCCATAAATTATCACATTTTAAAACACATACTACTTACTTTTATAAATCCTATTCAAAAAGTATTCAATTACAACGCTTAAAATAAACAATGCATAATACAACCAGGAAGAATGAAAGACTTCCTACAATCAAATAATTAAAACCCAGATTTTAAATGACTTCTAACCTCTAATATGTTAGTTGTATTTAACAGCTTTACTACAAGGAAATACCAAATATTGCTAATTGTTTACATATAATGAGGAGAATAATTACATGCACCAGCTTCAATAATGGAATGTGCAAAAATCTATCAGCCATCATTATTGGAAGTTATTAGACATGACAAGCAAATGACAGGCAATTCCTCAGATTTATTTCCTCATAGCACTTAATGCTATTAATTTAAAGAAGGTCGTTAGCCAAGAGCTTTACAAAATAAAATCTCTGTGCCAATTAACTGCTGTCAGCATCGATTTTAGATTATTTATTAGCAGAAGCAATTAGCTTGCTGCAAATGCAGTGAAAACTCACTAACTGGGAGAACAGCCACAGAATTTACTCAAATTACTTTAAAAGCTAACTCCCACCCCGTTTTTACTTAGATTCCAACAACTTCAGAGGAAACAACTGAACACAGAATTTAAGTAAAAATTTTATTGAATTCTATGTTCACACTAGGAACTATAATTAAAACAGTTCATTATTTGAGCATTTTATTTACAATGCACTCAAGTCACGTTATAGCTTAATACATGGGTTTAAGTTAAAAAGTAATCACTAGTAAAAAAAAAAAATCATTTTAGCAGGTATGGACCAATATCAGAAGAAGGTGAACTTTGGCGCAAGACAGTCATAGTTATGACAAATGCCTAATGTGTAAGTTACATACTTCAGCAAAATTTAGAACAGGACCTTTTTTATGTCAGCAACCAATGAGAGCCACTTAGATTCATTAAATGTCACTCATTTCAAAGGACACTTATTTAAAAATGCAACCCAAGCACACTTACTGAGTTAAATATACAGTTAAAAATAAGTTGCTGGCCCAGTTAACATGGCGCAGGCAACAGGGTGCCACTGCACCACACCGGAGTCACATGGGGAGACTCAAGACTCGGGTTTGGGTCAGGGTTGACCTAAACACACCAAACACACCCACACATGCCTGTGATCCTGGCTGGAGGGAGAATTACAGTATGGTGAGACCCTGTTGAGGGGGTACCTATCTCCATCTTTAATTCTTTCTCATGAAATACATAAACTCAAGTATTTAATAAGAAAGCACTTAAGAAACTAAAGACTTAATAAAACTAGAATATATTCTTAAGTATTTCAAAATTAAGATAAATTCTCAAAATAGGCAAGTTGAACTTTTTCATGTAAAGAAAATATTTGTAGTGTCACTTTAGAGTTGGGGAAAAAACTAGGAGTGGGGGTAAAGAGGAGTGATAGAATAAGCCCCCTAATCAGCATCATCTATGTGGAATATCAAAGAACTGAATCCCTGAGCTCTATAAACTATTGGGTTATCAAGGAAGTCATGACACATTTTTGCATAGAAAATTATTGTAATTGACCTTAGAGATGCTTGATGCTTCAGACAGGTGTTGTGCAACAGAACTTTATACAATGATGGGAATGGTTTATGTTAGCATAATAGTGCTTGTGCAACTGAGAAACTAAATTTGTAGTTTCATTTCATTTTTATGCATGCAGGGCCAGATAGTGGTACAACGGTGACACAACTGGACCCAGGCAGGAATCTCCCTGGTTTGCATCCTAAGGCCTCCATGAGCATCCCAGCTGTGCATATCTCTATAGTTTGGACTGGCAGAGGCTGGAAGTGCATTGTGGCTAGGGGACATTGCTATACCTTTCTCTCTCTCTCTGTTTCTCATGAAATAAATAAGTGAACCTTTTTTTAAAAATGTAAATAGTCACATGGAGCTAATGACTACTGATTTGTACAACATAATTCTAGACAGAGACTACTGCAAGTTTAAAAGAAGATTAGGTTCAACTGCAATCTTTAAAACAATACACGAGGAGCCAGCAGGTGGCAAGATGGTTAAGACACTAGACTTGTACAAGGTAGACCATGGTTTGAGTCCCAGACCTGGTCTTTCTCTTTCTCTCTCTCTCTGTCTCTGGTAAGCACACATGCCCTATAGTAAACTTTTTAAAATAATAATAGTAAATAAAAATATTTATTTTAATTTGACTAGAGAGAGACAAGAAAGAGAGGGAAAGTGAGAAAGCAAATTGCTAGGTCCAGGACTCAAACCATAGTCGGTCATGTGCACATCCAAAGCCTTAACCACAATGCCACCTGCCAGCCCCAAAATATTTGTTTAAGGTTTTTTGGGGTTTTTTTAACTGTATGTATGTATTTATTTATTTATTTATTTATTTATTTATTTATTTATTTATTTATTTATTTATTTATTTTTAATTTGATCACAGAGGGACAGAGTGAGAGAGAGAGACACAGAAAGTGAGAAAGCATGCTGCCAGGAGTAAGCTGCCAGATTTGGGACTTGAACTATGGCTGGCCATGTGGGAGCCCAGCGCCCTTAACCACCACGCCATCTGTTGACCTCCTTAAATAATTCTTCAAAAAAGTACACAAAACTCAAAACCAAAATGTGGTTTCCATCAAATGATGAAAAATTCCCGGTAGATTATTTAGCAAACATTTGTAGGTGTGTTTATTTATTTATCTAAAACAATATCATTTTAAAAGCACTAAAAAGTACCAATTTGGGAACCAGCAGTTAGCTTAATGGCTATGTCGACTGCAGTTCGCGTCCTGGACCCGGTGGCTTAAAACTCACACCGGGCGAGTGTGCGTGCATGCCCAAGATCCTGAGAGGAGAATGGAGGAGAAGGGATTGCGGCGTGACCATCCCCCCTGGGGGTGATTTCTCGCTTTCTGTCTCTATGTCTCTCTCTGTCTGTCTGGCGAGCGCACACGCCCTATAGCAAAAACCTCTCCAAAAAAAAAAGAAAAGTACCAATTCATTCTCCCTTTCTTTTTATCAAGAATTATTTATCTAATTTTATTTATTATTATTATTTAATTGGCCATAGGACATGTGTGACCACCAGAGAGAGAAAGTGAGAAAGCAAGTCACCAGGGCCAAGACTTGAACCGCAATCAGCCATGTGAGAGTGTAGTGCCTCAGCCACCAAACCACCTATTGGCCCCCATTATCCCTTTTTTTATGCATTTATTTCTAACAAAATACTTTCATATAATAGCTTAGTTATACATTTACCACATTTACCCATATAGCATTCTAAGTAAAAACATGTTTTAAATAGTGGAAAAAACATGAACTTGTATCTTTGAACTAAAAGAAGATCTGCGTTCAAAGCACATTTCTATTTTTAATTAGAAAGACTTTGAGCAAGTTTGTTAAAATCAGCTTTCTTTTTTAGAGAGAGAGATTTTTGCTATAGGGAGTGTGGACTCAGCACTCACTGGACAGAGACAGAAAGCAAGAAATCACCCCCCAGGGGAGATGGTCACACCACAATCCCAAACTCCTCTCAGGATCTTAGGCACTCACACACATATGCCTGGAACCTGGAACCTGTTTCAAGCTGCCAGGTCCAGGATTCAAACTACGGTCAACTATGTGAGACTCTAGCAACATAACCATTATGCCATCTACTGGTTCCCAAAATCAGTGTCTCCTTTTATAAGACAGATTATTTTCATAATACTGTTGTACAATTTAAATAAAATAATGTAAGAGAGGGACCAGCAGTTAGCATAATAGCTATGTTGCTGAACTCCCATGTGGTCAAATGTGGTTCAAGTCCCGGACCTGGTGGCTTAAACTCACGCCAGGCGCATGTGCGTGCATGTCCAAGATCCCGAGAGGAGAATGGAGGAGAAGCTACTGCAGCATGGCCACCCCCCCCGGGGGGTGATTTCTCGCTTTCTGTCTCTGTCTCTCTGGCAAGCGTATGCGCCCTATAGCTAAAACGCCTCCAAAAAAAAAAAAAATATATAGGAGAAAGAGTCCACAATAATGATCAAAGCATTAACACATAATTTTCAGTGAACCTTGATAATTCAGGTCTGAAACAAATGGTGTTTCCAAATACTCAATATATTGATCTCAGGATTTAGAAATGAGAAATTGGAATTCTTGAGAATTCCCTAAAGCATGTTATTCTGCATATTTTTTCTTTATTTTTCATAATATTATAATTATAATGAGTAATATGTGATATAGCATAAAAGTTTTAGTGACTCTATTTTAAAATATAAAAATAATACATGGTTTATTATGAATCAACATTACTCTGAAAAGATTGTATATTTTAATCATGTGGAAAAAATATTTCTATTGATATAGCCATTTTTCATAGAAAAAAACAATAACACAAAATAGATATCAAAAATGTCTTTTATATTTTTAAAGATAATCCTATAAATATTCATATTAAAATTATTATTCTTGACTGATAATTTAAAACATAAAAGTATTAGATACCCTAATTAATATTCTTATCTTTGGTTCACAAAAAATATTCCAGATATGGAAAACTTTCCTTTATTTTGCATTGACTTTGTTCAAATTAATTAAGAATGCATCCAAAAGCATCTTCGATTCAGAGCATTAGGGAACATGTTACATCATATAAATTCATCCTTGTATAATGATGAAAAAATATTGTCTGCTTACCCTGATATTGGTTTTGCAGTTTAAACTGATAATATTCTTATTAGTTCAGATTTTTTTATCATTTTCTGATTTCATATAGAAGTGTTCCATAATAATAGTCACATCTTTCCTTTTCTTTCTTCTGTTACTCTGTAGTCTATAGTAAATAGTCAAACACTGGAAAATGCCAGTGACTATTATTGCATATATAAAAAGATAACACTTAAAACTTCTAGTGAAGTTAACAGCCCCACACAGAATCACATGCTGAAACTGCCAATTTAAGGACTTCTTTTGCTTCCAATACTTCATTCATAGGGTTTGCATATGCCATGTGTATAAATTTATTAGTACTTATGTGCAAGAATGACTCATCATTAATATGACAGAGTCATAAAAGAACACTCAGAGCCCCAAAAACAAGACTGGCTGATTAAGTAGTACACCTTTTCTCCTACATGCTCCTATCCTGCTCCCTGAAATACCAATGTTAATCTGCAGTTTGGCATGTCAGCGTTTCTTGCTTTTGCTTTCAGTGGACAGTAGTTTGAATCAGTAACATCTTTGGCTCATTGCTAAGTTTTAATTCTCATAAAACTGTGACACTCTTCACCATGTTCCCAATTTCACAACTGATTTTTCAGAATTTTCTGAAAAATACCAGAAAATAATTACCATACAGAAATATTATTCTAGAAAACAGCACAGCATTTTCATGACACTACTTAAAGAGATAATTTTGACTCATGTGTTTTGATGAAACTAATTTTGAACTGTTTTGAAGGAATGCTTATGGATATAGGGAGCTTATCCCACAGAATACTCAATAATTTAAAAAGAAAACTAAAGATTTTCTTAAAAGACTACAAAATACCTGAGCGGCAAAACTTAGACATCCAGATAGAATTTTTTAAATATCCTAATATTAATTTTTAGCTTTCTTTTAAGAATTAAATATTTAACATTAAGCTCTTAAAATTTAAAACCTTATTAAGCTACTCATTTTCTTAAGTAATTTAATTTTTATCAATTGATAATTCATATTCATCATTATGAATTATAGTAAAAATCTATTCAGATTAAAGAGATGCATCCCTAAGAAAACCACCTTTAATAAAATGTCAAGTAATAGGGCCAGCTGGTGGTGAGGTGGTTAAAGGCATTGGACTCCCACATGGCCCACTGTATTTTGGGTCCCGAACCTGGAGTCTTGCTTTCTCACATTCCCTCTCTCTGTCTCTCTCTGATCAAACTGTAAAATAATAATAATAACAATAACAATAAATTTTAAAAGTTAAATAATTTTTAACTAAATAAATAAATATCAAGTAAAAAATATAACTTGCATTAATTTTGTTAATGAAAGAGAAGAGTTGGCTCTTGGATAATTTTAGACTGATAAGGGCTAATTTTCCTGTGGCCATTTCAATGACAAAAATATTTATAAAACTATAATTATAGTGCTAACCCTAAGCATCAGTGAACAAAATCAGTTTCAATTATATTTAGCTTTTGCTCAGAAATAATATCCCTTCTTTTGCCTCTTACTACTAGCATGATCATTAGTTAGCATTGTGCTTCTTATAATTCATCCTTTACACCTACTGTTCCAAAGTGTAAAGCTACTCAAACAAAGTGGCCCTGTTGAGGGCTTGAGCAGTAAAGACCAGGGACTAATTCCAGTGGTAATAGTAATACAACCAACAACTAAATCAATGTAAATTGTGATCTCTAATTAATAAAATAAGTTGGAGCCCACTTGTTTTTTTCTTTAGTCATATTGGTAGAGAAATGCCATACTGAACTACCCTGTAATATTGATGATTCATGAGCAATTCAGACTCACAGAGCTACAGAACTCTAAATTGAATTTTCCAACTTTTGTCAGACTCAGATGAAGCATCTTTTATGTCATGATTCCTTCAAAGAATATTAAAGAAATAGTAAATAGTTTGCTTGCCCTTTTACAAAATTTTCCAAGTCTGCTCTGTTACTCTAGTGAGAGATTTTGCCCAGTTACATGATCTTCAAAATTCTATTTTCTGATTGCATAATGTCACTGACACTGTGCTGTTTCTCCATCGCTTTTTTTTTTTTTTGCCTTTCCTGTCTTTTCTTCTTTAGTCAGTATTTTTTCCAATTTTGATACAAGCAGGGCTTGACTCTGATCATCATTACCAGTTCTTTTCATCGCAACAAACCAAAATGAACATATCACAACTTCTCTATCACTTAGATCATCAGAATTGCCTTACTTTATATTTTTTGCTGTTCCATGATGTGCAGAATGGCAGAAATATAATAAGTGATAAAGAGCATATTTCTATGTTTCAAGTTAGGCATATCAAAATTGTCAATATTTGACAATTGATAAATACCTCAAAAAACACTGATAGGGAATCCTTTCAGAATTTTTTTTTTTTTTTTTACTTTTCAAGTATTTAAAACCCTGAAAAAAATGACCAATTCTTAATCTTCAAAATTTTATTAGTTTTATATGTAATTATTGTTACATAGACTTAAATACATTCATTTAATAATATGCACCAGATTAAATGTTATTAAATAAGTTTCCATATAACATGCATATTATTAGCAATTACCATTTTAACACTTCAAAAATAATCGCATAAAAATATGTAAATCTAAGTCAAACTCTAAGTTCAATTTACTTATTAAAGACTATTACACAACAATTTCTAAACATCTAGGACCCTTCCTAAATTACTCTTGGCCCTTATTCCAACATAACCTATGGATGCATTTAACTGTCCCCACAAGAGATATCCAAGTGATCAGGGCTGCTAACAGAAAATAGAAGACATTGAAAGAAAAAAGTACCTGTTTCTCACCCCCTTTCTCCAGTCTTTCCATGTTGAATTTATCTCTTACAACCAATCTTTTTGATTCCCTCTCTCTTGGCCTTATTGGTGTCAACAAAATCTGATAACTGACCTAGGTAGGTGTTTGGTCCTGTAGGGCTCTAATAAACAATCTACACATCCACCTCTTACCCTCTCTGTCTCATTTAGTCCTTCAATATGATTCATTTACTAACTTCTCAGCTTTCAAGTGACACATTCTCAGAACCTTGAAAGTCCACCTAAACTACTTTTTACTGTCAATCATAATATTAACTAGCAAAAATATTTATAAATTAGCTTCATCACTAAAATGCTAACTAAAAGCATACTTGTTCCTTTAAGTTTTCAACTTATAACATAAATATTTATTATTCCATTCATAACATTACTTTTACATAAATTAAGTTTAAATAAAAATTAACTTACTATTTTTTTCTTCTGGGATTTTAAATCATCCAGTGCTTCATCTAAAGAACAAGATTTAAATGAAAGCTAAATCAGATATTAAAACACTTATATACAAGAAAAAATCATGCCAAAGTGATATACATTAAGCAACTGCAAAAAAAATTTCTCATTTTAAGATTTCTCTAAATTTAATTCATTTATAAAGATAAAAATTATTTCAATCTTTAACCATCTAAGAAAAAAATCTTTACCCATCTATGCTTCAAATTTTTGCCTGCAGTGTATATTACAAGCAATTTAGGGAAAAATAAATGGGCTTTATAAAGCCTAAAACACCTTTCAAAATTTTAAAAGAAAGATGAATTTTTAAAATATTTTTGGAACTACTTGCTATTATTTCTATTTCCTTCCAACATCCTACGCATATTAATTTATAAACTATCAAAGTTCTTTTTATAGACTGTTAATAAAAAATGTTCTTGTTTATAAATAAAGTGGAAACATGTTTTTTTTTAAGTTAGCCAATCTTGAAGACATTGAGCACTAATAAAGAAACCCTTATGAAAATCTATATTATTATACCTAGGGAGGAACTTAGAAGGTAATACTAATAACTTCTCAAAATTAAACAGTTCTAAGATTTGCCTGCTTATTTAGACCGGCATGGTGAAATAGGAAGAAACATTTCAAATTATATAATTTATGAATATCAACGTCTACTTTACAAATTTGCTTAGGTTTCTAAGTTTTTCTCTAGAAATTTTTAACTAGCACAAAGAGAAATACTATTCCATATGGAAAAAGAATTACAACTTGAGTTAAACATGTTATCAAATTGAATTTAAACAATTATTCTTGATTTTCAATTAAATAAAAGTATTGCATCTTCACTGAAATTTTGGGTATTAAATACCTGAATACCCAATTTGAAATGTATTATTTATGTAAAAATATAAAGAAACATAAACATAAAAAGATAATTTTCTTATAAATTTTTTCCAAAATATATTAAGTAATCCTTAATATGCTAGCAAACTTACTACTTTGGGATGGGGGGTGGAACTACAGACATCTTTAATAAAGTATAGTAACTTTTGGGTAAATAAGACACCATCAAACAATTATCCTTTAATGTAGGAGTTAGCAATTTTTTTCTGTAAAGGGCCAGATAGTAAATATTTTAGGCTTTATGGACAAAAAGCAAAATCAAGTCTATGCTTTTAAAGCAAAAGAGAGAAAACATTTCCACAAACCTTTTGATAAAATTCAAATATAATAATAATACATGGGGGGGGTTGTAATACAGGTCTACAAATGAAAAGAATAGAAAATTTGTGAGTAAGAGATAATATTAATTGAGGTTCAAAGTTAGTGATCTCTAACAACAAAATGAATTTTAATTGATAATCTCTTAATGCTGATCTGTAATGACATTTTATACTTCTGGTTTTTGAAAATGTCTTTTCATACAGGTAGATACTGCCCAATACTGGTATTAGTCCATAAGCATGTGATTTTAATTGAGCATATTTACTGTTTGGACAGCATTTATAAAATTCTATTAGGTTCTTTTTTTGATATTTGCCTTATAATTTATCATTACAATGCAAATTAATCACTTCCAGCTGAAGATTAGTAGGAGCTCTTCAATTATACAGTTAAATAAAGTTAGAAGTATGGGAAATTTCTTTTGCACTTTCATTGAGGTCTGAAAAATGCTGCTAGTTGTTTCAGCACCGATAATCCACCTACAGCATATTTGTATCAGATCTTGCTTCTTGTTTTAACTTTCCAGAGCACTTTGCTAAAAATTACTTTTTTCTTTACACTGTTATTTGTTTCTTAACTGATTTTACTACATTATAGTTTTTAAATAGTGTGTTCGCTATAGGGCACATGCGCTCGCAAGACAGACAGAGACATAGAGACAGAAAGCAAGAAATCACCCCCCAGGGGGGATGGTCATGCCGCAATCCCTTCTCCTCCAGTCTCCTCTTGGGATCTTGGGCACGCACGTACACGCTCCCGGCGTGAGTTTTAAGCCACCAGGTCCGGGACACAAACCGCGGTCAGCTACGTGGGAGTCCAGCAACATAGCCATTACACTAACTGCTGGTTCCCTTGCCTGGCAATCTCAGGTTGAATTCATTAAGAACCATTATCAAGTTTGCAGCAAAAACTACTTTCTAAGCTCAGTCACTATGTAATTACTATCATTCAGAAGTTATTGTAAGCTGACTTCTTAGTTCAAAATATCACAATAAACTTTTACCACTGCTAAGTCAAACTGCTGGTAGGAAAAGTCAAGATATCTAGATTCTACTTATAATAGATCACATAACTGACAATGGTTCAGTCCATGACAGTAAATGAAGTTTCCCTTGACACTCGTTTTAATAACACAATGAAAGATTTGAATATGCTCTGTAAAGTACTGACTGTTGAATAATACAACGAATAACCATAGAATTTAACACCTTCCAGTTTCAGGAGCTCTGCAAATCTGTCCAACTAAGCCTTTTTCTGCTACACATATTTTACTACCAATAGTTTTAATGCATCTTAGCAGATTCCACTTCAGGTTGTACTGAATAAGTGTTTTCTCAATTGCCTTAAAAATACTATTGTTGGAAGTTGTTCCACACAGAATTTTTGTAAAGACTAATTCTTCAGTCACTTTCAGCTAAAGCTGATGCCTAAAAAAACAAACAATTAAGCAGTATCAGTAACATCTGTCAACTCATTAAGGGCCAAGAAGGATAATTTGAAATCATCTGCCTTGTTTTTTAATTAAGTATTGATGTTGCTCGCAATTTTCTCAATTCTTCAAGCAGCTATTCTTACTGAAAGGCTACCAGATTGAGGTATACTTTCTCTGAACACATTTATTTTGCTGGTGCAATCAAACACAATTTAATTACCTCACCACTGGTAAATGGCTTTTCTTTTTCCACAAATAAGCCACTTATAATTTACTTTGGCTGCTAGACTTCCAAAATATTCATACAATAAGCCATTTTAAAGCTGAGGTGTGTCCTGGCGTGTTCAGGAAAGCTGTGCTCTAAACCCATCTCCTAGACTTCCAAAATATTCAGACAAGGAAAAAGAACAATCCCTCATCATTCACAGACAGTACAGTAGAATTCATGGAAATTACCTGATAGAGACTTCAGAACATTCATAGTGACAAAACTAAATGAGATGCAAGAGCTGAGAAATAATGAACTCCAGACACTGCAGGAGAAAAGAGACAACAAGGTCCAGAAGGTGTTGAAGTTCTTTCATGATCTGAAAGTGGAAATACACACCACAAAAAAGAATCAAATAGGGGGCTGGCAGGTGGTGTGGTGGTTAAGGATGCTGGACTCCCCCATGACCACATGACAAACCACAGTTCAAGTCCTAGACCTTGTGGCTTCCTTTCTTACTTTTCCTCTTTCTTACTTGGTCCCTTTCTGATCAAATTTAAATAAATAAATAATAAGGTTTTTTTTTAAAAAAGAATCAAATGGAGATATTAGAGATGAAGGCTGCCATTCAGGAAATCAAAACCTCCCTTCAAAGTATCAAAAACAGATTAGTCCATGCAGAAAATTGAATCTTGGATGTTGAAGGTAAAACCTCTGATCTAGAAAAAAACAAAAAAACTGAGAAAATAACCCAAAAAAATGAGAATACTAAATGAGAAATACAAGATAGCATTAAGCACCCAAACATTTGAATAATCAGTATCCCAGGAGGTGAGGACACTAATAAGGACACTGATAATCTATTCCATAAAATCTTGAAAGAAAACTTTCCAAAGCTAGAGATGCATTCAAATATCCAGACT
The DNA here is from genome assembly GCF_000334495.1 of Tupaia belangeri chinensis. NCBI lineage: Eukaryota > Metazoa > Chordata > Mammalia > Scandentia > Tupaiidae > Tupaia > Tupaia belangeri. Next base: position 1,228,218 of record NW_006159807.1, on the reverse strand, counting down.
CAAGAAATACAAAGGGCCCCTAATAAAATCAACCCAAGAAGATCTTCTCCAAGGCACATAGACAGACTGGTCAAATCTACAGACAAAGAAAAGATACTAAAATTGGCAAGAGAGAAAGGTCATATACTTATAAAGGTTATCCCATCAGGCTAACCACAGATCTCTCATCAGAAACAATGTGAGCAAGGAAAGAATAGGACCATATATTCCAAGTGTTAAGTGAAAAACAGTTTCAACCAAGAATACTGCACCCAGCAAGATTATCTTTCATCTGGAAAGAAAGAATAAAAACATTCTCAGATAAACAAGACCTGAAAGAATTTGCCAGTAGCAGACCAACTCTTCAAGAAGTTTTGAAAGGAGTGCTCTACCAGGAAAACTAAAGACACATACAGAAATAAGAGAACAAAAGGCAACCAAGAAAACGACCAATTTAATACTAGGGACAAGAAATATCAGTAACAACGTTGAATGTTAACTTCTAGGATTTAAACAGAAAGATTGGACCACAGCAACATTGTATATTCAACAAGAAGGAGTTTGAACATAAGACTGAACTGGAGAAATAGAATTTTATAGAGAAATAGAATTTTATAACTTTTGAGTAAAACATTGCTGATTTTTTTAACTATGCTTTGTTTTCCCAATTTAAACATTTTACTTTATTTTGAGTTGTTGACAGGTTGAGCAATTTGTTAAAATATTTTTCTTGTTTCTTTAAATGGAAATACAAACTTTTCTTCCTTCCTGACCCCTCTTGAGTTGAAAATATTTGGGAGTATTCTTATTTTGTGGCAGAAGGGTTATTTGTGTAAGTTCAATAATGCCTGTTGCATTGAATCAGAAATTAGAATACTCATTATTGGACAGGGCTTTGACTGGAATGTCATATCTGAAGATCAATCAGGAAACTATGGAACTAAGGTGGATCTCAAGTAAGCCAACAGAAGTTCTTAGAAAGATGGCCTGGCACCATAAATAGTTCTGCCTGGCAGAGAGGATTAGAGAAGCTATATGAATTTATAATATAAAATAACCTGGACTTTTCCAACCCAGCATTGTAACCAGTAGAGTGTGCAAAAGAGCACCCACACCAGAGGATTATCTTGAAAAAGACTTTGAAGGAAGAAAAAGAGACCGATATTTGCTAGCAGATGGTATATCACAGAATACTTGGTAGGCAGGGCTGAATTAAGAAGGTTTATGTGTGACTAGTGTGCTGGGCATTTGCTTTTCAACAATTTGAGTAGATGACATGTAAATATTTTCTCAAAAATATTTAAAACCATACTGTTTCTGTAGTTATAGAGTCACAAAATTATAAGAAATATTTTGAACATTATCTTTACAATTCAGTATTTTGAAATTTTGAAAGTTGTTTATAAACTGTCAAGAACTATGTAGCATGAGCTAAATTTTTTTTATATGATAGTAAAGTAAATGTTTGTGGAAAAATGTAAAAATAGATAAATGAAAGGAAAAAAAAAAAAAAAAGCTGGTCCTAGGTGTCCTGAAGGCTGTAAAATGCAGTTTAATCAAAGTACCATATTTTTTGTTGTTCAAATTATTTTAATGATTGGAATTCACAATTTTTTTAATATACAAATAAAAAGTTTTAAAACTGGGAAAAAAATTTACTTTGGCTAAAGCCCCACTGGTACTTTTTATTTTCATGAAGAAATTCTGTAATAACAAAGGTATTACATTTTAATTTTTCTAATTTTTATGCTTTTTTGTGAGTGGGGACTAACATAATGAGTAAAGTTAGTATAGTAATGCCAATATGTACTGTATTCTAACACAGTTAAAATATTATTGCATAATAATCACAATGTCTTGCATTTTGATAACAAAATGGTCCACACTCCCTTGTGTGCTACAAGTATAACATTCAGAATCGACTTTTCTTTTCTTGTTTTTACATGATGGGTATGCACTGGTAATAAAAAAATATAAACTGTCACAGTACAACAATATACATGGCACTTAAAATCTGTCAAATTACAACAATATGCTTTAGCACGCAACAGTATGAAATAAGAAGATGTGATTTGTCCTACAATAGTCTGAATGATGAGAACACAGACTTTCACAACTACTATGATCTACCACTGTAGACTAAAAGTAACTACAGACCACACAAATGAAAGGGCATTACTATGTTCTAATAAAAACTGAAATTTGAATTTTATATAAATTTAACATGTAACAAAATACTATTATTATTTTTCATTATTTCAATGACTTAGAAATGTAAAAACTCTTCCTAGATCAAGATGTTTATAAAGCAGTGAGCAAGACTCGGCTAACAGTGTCAAATTTTTATTCTCCAGCCCCCCAAATTTTTGTAGCTTTTTATTTAATACTGTTTCATAACTATGGAAATTTCAAGAATGGTTCAAAGATTGTACATATACTCTTCATCCAGATTTGCCAATTGTTTTATTTTATTTTATTTTTTTTTTTTTTTGGAGAGATTTTTCGCTATAGGGCGCGTGCGCTCACCAGACAGAGAGAGAGAGAGACAGAGAGACAGCAAGCGAGAAATCACCCCCCAGGGGGGATGGTCACGCCGCAATCCCTTCTCCTCCATTCTCCTCTTGGGATCTTGGGCACGCACGCACACGCGCCTGGCGTGAGTTTTAAGCCACTGGGTCCGGGACACGAACCGCGGTCGACTACATGGGAATCCAGTGACATAGCCATTATGCTAACTGCTGGTTCCCCAGTTGTTTTATTTTTCATGAATTTTTTTGTTCATCTTTTCGTTTTCTTTTAAATTTGCTATATGGTATACATACTCACCAGAGAGACAGGAAGTGAGAAAGCACCCCCCCCAGGGGGAATGCCACATCATAATTCCTTTTTCTCCATTCTCCTCTCAGGATTTTGGGCACACATGCATGCACACATGCAGTATGTTTTTCAAGCCACCAGATCCAGGACTCAAACCACACAGTTAGCCAGGTGGGATCCAACCACTTACCCACCATGCCACCAGCTGGCCCATTTTATTTCATTTTAAATTGACAAGTATTAAGTGTGTATTTTTTATAGAGTATGCATACTTTGTGGAATGATTCAGAATAATCAGTACATTTGTCATGTCAAATATTTACCATTTCAAAAGAAAGCCATAAAAACCTTTAAAATATTCTTTTTTACATATTTTTAAATATACATAATTATTAACTATAATCAACTTACTGTGTAATAGAACACCAGAACTTATTCATTCTAAGTGAAATTTAGTACCTATCAATGTCTCCCCCCCCCCCCCCCCCCACCCCGTAGCTCCCGACACTCAGTCTCTGGGAATCACCACTTTATTCCCTATTTTTATGAGTTTAACTCTTAAGATTTCACATATAAGTGACATTATACAGTGATTTGTCTTACTGTGCCTGACTTCTTTCACTTAACATAATGCCTCTCAGGCTCACCCATTTTGTAGCAAATACTACAATTTCCAGGATTTTTTTTTTAAAGACAGTGTCTTGCTGTGTTGCAATCCTCCTGACTCAGTCTCCCAGCTGGGACTACAGGCACATACAACCACACTCAGACTTTAAATTGAACTGGGAATAAGATCAGGAATTGATCTTCCCATGTGGTCCCAACTGGTGGAGAACACCACCACAGCAGTATGTGCCGTCATATTGGGCCAAAATTTCCTAGTTTTGTTTGTTTGTTTAAAGGATAAATAGTATCCTGCTGTGTATATATTCCACATTTTTAAAATCCATTTATCCATTAATGGACACAGATTGTTTCCATATCTTGGCTATTTTGAATAATGCTGCAATAGACATGGGACTGCAGACATCTCTTCAGCATGCTGACTTCAATTCATTTGGGTCTACACCAGTTACTGGGATTGCTGGATCATATGGTAATTCTAATTTTAGTTTTCTGAAAAACCTCCATGCTGTTTTCCAAAATGACTGTTCTAATTTATAATACCACCAAAGTACATAAAGATTCCCTTTTCTCCACATCCTTCCCAACACTTGTTATCTTTTGTCTTTTTGATAATAGCCAATTTAACAGGTAGGAGGTGATATCTCTCTGTGGTTTGAATTTTCATTTTTCTGATGATGACAGAAGCTAAGCATTTTTCATATATCTGTTGGCTATTGGTATATCTTCTTTTAAGAAATATCTAATCAGGTCCTTTGTCCATTTGTAATAGAATTATTTGTTTCCTTGTTATTGAGTAAAGTAAGTTCCTTATATATTTTGGTACTAGCTCCTTATCCAGTGTATCATTTGTAAATATTTTCTCCCAACCCATGAGTTGCCTTTTCACAGTCTTAATTGTTTCCTTTGCTATACAGAAGCTTTTTAGTTGGATGCAATCTCATTTATCTTTTTTTGCCTTTGTTGCCTAACAGGCTATAGTTACACAACTCATAATTTAATCTAGATGGAGTCCAACTTATAAAACAAAAGAACTGGGGCTAGCCGGTGACATGGTGGTTAAGGCACAGGACTCCCACATGAGTGACTGCAGTTTGAGTCCTGGACCTGGTGGCTTACTTTCTCACTCTTTCTCTCTGTTTCTCTGGTGAGCACACATGTCTTATAACAAATTGAAAGTAATAATAATAAAAAATAAATAATTCTTTTAAATAACAGAAGAATTAGAATTTTAAAAGAACAAAAAAGCAAGAATACAACTTTCAGGTTTAAAAAATAAATCAAGAATCCGACTTGATGCTTAAAAAAATGAAAAACTGGGACCAGCACGTGTGAGGTTCTCATATGGCCGACTACTGTTCATGTCCCAAACCTGGTGGCTTGCTTTCCCACTTTCCCTTTCTATCTCTCTGTCTCTCTCTAATGTCTACAGCAAGTTAAAAATAATCATAATAAATTAAATTAATACTTCTTTTTAAAAATGGAAAAGGACGAGATAATCCCTTGTAAAGTCTATTTTAAATGTACATGCAATAGCTGTTCAAATGAATTAGTGAAATTTTTAAAATAAAAAATACCCCCTGATGTTTCAAAGCAAAAAATCCCTTTAGTTAAAAAGAAAAAGAAAAATTAGCAACTGTTTTTACTGCAGTAGGAAGTGACAAAAACAAAACCTAAACAAACTAGGTTAAGAACAACAAATCAGTAAGGAAAAAATGAAATACCAGCTATAGAAAACTTTGAAAAAAAAAACAAGAATTATTTAATTTTATTTGTCATTATCATTTTTTTTTCAATTTGACCAGAGAGAGAGCAAGAGAAAGAAAGTGAGAAACCAAGCCTCAGGACTAGCAGTTAGTGTAATGGCTACATTGCTGAAAACCCATGTAGCCGACTGTGGTTCGAGTCCTGGACCTGGTGGTTTAAACTCATGCCGGGCACATGTGCATGCATGCCCAAGATCCTAAGAGGAGAATGGAGGAGAAGGAACTGTGGCGTGGCCATCCCCCCTGGGGGGTGATTTCTCACTTTCTGTCTCTCTGTCTGTCTCTTTCTGGCAAGCACACGCACCCTATAGCAAAAACCTTTCTAAGAAAGAAAGAAAGAAAGCTAGCTAGCTAGCTACCTAGCTAGCTTCTAGGTCTGGGATGAAAACTACAGTTGGCCATGTGGGAGTTCAGCACCTTAACCACCATGCCACCTACTGGCCCCTAGAAAACCTTTTAAAGAAACTACTTTCAGGCCAGCAGGTGGTATGGTGGTTTGGGTGTTTGCAAAAGCAAAGTTCTCAAGATGGCCAGCATATTTAGAATCGAGAACATAAATAATGGTTAGCCAACAATGGATCCAGAATATAAATAAGTGTTAGCCATACATTCAATCAAGGTCAGTCTTCCAGAATATTATGAAGGATGAAACATACTAAATCCAGATAGAGCTAACATATTGGCAATAATTTACTGGATAGCTCTCATCATCTTACATTTATTTTCTGTATAAAGTAAGCCTATCAGTTAAGAATGGTCCATGTTGGTTAAGGAGCTGGACTCCCACATGGCAAACCACAGTTTGAGCCTTGAACCCAGTGGCTTTAAAATCAGCCAGGTGTGTGTGTGTGTGTGTGTGTGTGCCTAAAAATCCCAAGAGGAGAGTGGAAAAGGGGCTGCACAGCATAGCCATCTCTCCTGGGGTGGGGGTGGGGGGGTATAATTTCTCACTCCCCTCCTCTAGCAAGCACATGGTGCCTGATGGCAAAAATCTTTAAAATAATAATAATGGTCAGATTTTGTATGGTTTTTTGTATGGTTTTTTTGTTTGTGGCTTTTTATTTTTCATTTGGCTGACTGGTTAGTTGGTGGGTTTGGTCTGGAGTGGCTTTGGGTTTTTGGTGGAGGTAGGTACAAGTGATTCAAAGAGAAATGCATTATCTAATAATGCTCTCAAAGATGAAAAAAATGGGAGGGGATTTACTAGAGAAGTACTAAATAGGACCATATTGCCATGTTAAGTGCACATTTGATATCTGTAATCATAGATTTAAAATGTCTACTCAGCATGTTGCATAATTTTGCTTTAACAAGTTTAGCTGCTCAGAACAGATTAAAAATATAAATGTATTTAACCAGCATAGTGTTTTGTAAATCATAGATTAAGAATGTGGTGGGGGGGGGTGATTTCTCGCTTTGTGTCTCTCTGTCTCTGTCTGTCTGTCTGGTGAGTGCACACGTCCTATAGCAAAAAAACTCTCCCAGAAAAAAAGAAAAGAAAGAAACAATGTGGTTGGAGCCAGCAGGTGGCTCAGTGGTTAAGGGCGCTGGACTCCCACATGGCCACCCATGGTTCGAGTTCCAGACCTAGCAGCTCGCTTTCTCACTTTCTCTCTCTCTCTCTTCCTCTACCCCAGGTAAAATTAAAATAAGGAAATAAAATTAAATAAAATAATTCTTATTAAAAAAAAAAAGACTGTGCTTGTATTTAAACAAGGTAGGCTTTGCCAGACAACTAAGATGGGAAAGAAGGGCAAAGCAGTCACTCAAAGTAGTCAATAGTGTCTGCAAGGAAATGGTAACTGAGTTAGACCATAGGACCTAAACTGGATAAAAGAGAAGTCATCAGTGAGGAGGGCAATCTGAAAAATCACATATTTTCACAAACCTTACTTGGATCCTGAATCAAATAAAATATATTTTAAAGCAAATGATACTTATAATTGAAAATTTAGTATTTTAAAATTTGTTATTTTGTGATATTAAGAATTCTTTTCTAGATATGATGTTACATTACATATTTTTTAAAGAGTCTATAATGAATAAATATTTCTGTGTATATACTTCAAAATAATGCAGGAGGTAAAGAAGTGGGTAGGCATGAAAATGAAAAAAAAAATTGACCATGAATTGATAACTGTAGTTTGAGTAATAGGTATATGAGAATTCATTATGCTATTCAGTCTACTTTTGTGTATGTTTCAAATTTTCTATAAAGAAAAAATAAAATGAAAGAAAAAGTCATATATAAAGATCGCTTAAAACGAAAATGTATATGCATCTAATTTATCATAATTGTTTAAAGACTTTAAATCTGGAGCCAGCAAGTGGCATGGTGGTTAAGGAGCTGGACTCCCACAATGGCCGACCATGGTTCAAGTCCCAGTCCTGGTAGCTTGAAAAATCATGCTGGGTTTGTGTGCAGGTATGCCTAAAATCTCAGGAGGAGAATAAAGGAGAAGGAATTGTGGCATGGCCATTCCCCAAGGGAATGCTTTCTAACTTTCCCTCTCACCATCTCTCTGTTTCTCTCTAGCAAGCACATGTGCCTATGGCAAAAAACTGAAAAAAAAAAAAACACAAATCTTTAACTTGTGCATACATAAAACCACAAAAATCTTTAACTTGGGCATACATAGAACAAATACAGAAGATTTTTATCATAATTTTCATATTTCAATAAAAATAAGAGGCCAAAGAGCTGTGAAGTTAAAGGAAATGGTACAATTAACAGACCAAAACAAAAGATAGGTAACTATATTTTAACTGTAATAATATAATAAGTTTTCTATAAAGATTAATTTAACATATAATTTCTTGTGATTTAAAGAAATATTTTTGTTTTGTATAAAAAATACTGAATGAATATTGACAGAAATACACAATTTAATTCTTATGCTTTACAGTAAAGAACTCTTTAATATTTGCCAAAGCATTATTCTGATACACTGTTTTACAATCTGCCTTATAAAGAAGCACACTGTATGATAGGATTTTTTAAAAATATACTTATAAAAAGTTGGGAATTGAACTTACTATTTCTCTCTGTTCTCTTGGAAAAGAAGAAAATAAGCACTGTTCTTATGCTCCAGATGCTAAAGGGGAATCAAAATTTAGGGAAAAATATCATTAGTTTTAGTGAACTAGAAGCCATGTAAAATTAGACAAACACATATTTCCAATTAAGGTTAGGTACATTGCTTCTATTTATCCATTGAATCAAAAAACATTTCTTTCTGTCAGAGAACATCAGAAGTCTACCGGTGCTGTCGAGGGAAGAATTCTCAATCTAAAGTCCTTCTAAGGATTCCCCTAAACTGCAAAATTGTCCTTGAGTGCGTAAGTGTATTTCTCTGGACAGACCATCGCTTCATCAATCTGAAAAAGTTCTATGAACCCCACACAATCAAAAGACTCAGAACAATAGTATAAAATCCCTTCTTACTAAATAACTATCACTTACAAAACTTGTCTATTGATCTATGCATTAAAGGAAAAGCATATTTTACTTTTACAAATGTCACAGCATTACACAAATGTTACTTTTTTCTATTATTTAATACTGGGAGTGGCGTAGTGGTTAAGGTGCTGGACTTCCACATGGTTGACCATGGTTCGAGTTCCGGACCTGGTGGCTTAAACTCACACCAGGCATGTCTGTGTGCAAGTATACATGCGTGTCCAAAATCCTGAGAGGAGAATGGAGGTGAAAGAACTGCAGCATGGATATAGCTAAACTCAAACTTGAAGATGTGTGGAAGGGCTCTCAAAATCAACTGAGATCACATAGGGGCTCAAAAGAGTAGAAGCAGAAAAGGAAAACTGCATATCACAAAGAGGTAACAAGGTAAACTTTTCCAAGTGTAAACCTTAGAACCCATATTTATAACAATGAGAACAAGATACACAGCACAGGCAGAAACTCCTCAGTTTGGTTTCAGTAAAGAAATAGAGAAGGCAGAGATTAAAAAGAAATCATTCTGAAATGCCCTAGTTACAAAGAGCATTCTGTTTTTATATATTTATATTAAATATAAATATATACGGTTGTCTAACCCTTTTGGCTGAGGAAAGATAAATGCTAAACAAACTCACCTACAAAATTTTGGGTGCTAAGTAAAATTCTAATTAGCTAGGAATATAGAAAGATATGTTTGCACTGAGACAAATCTACAAATAACTGGCCCAAAGTAAAGTAAACATACCATATGGTTATTTTCATTGTAAAAACCAAAGCAAAGTACAAAATTATGTTTTAAACTTAGACTAATTTCTTTCATCTCAGTTAAGTGTAAGTAGTCTAAACTCACTAAAAAAAAATAAAATGTTCAGACTACATCATAAAGTAAAACCTAACTCTATGGTGTAAACTGATACTTCTAGAAAGTTGAAAAACAATGGACAAAGGTATACCAGGTAAATGCAAATGAAACAAGAGTTATAATCTTAATATTCAAAAATTTTAAAAAAGGGAAAAAAAAGAGCTTTCAACTAGAGAATGATCATTCTACAGAATTTGAAAAAAAAAAAAAAAACAGAATATGACTTCTTTCCAACAAATGGTACCAGAGCAACTGGGAATCCACAGGCCAAAAGAAAAATATATTTTAAAAAATTCAAAAAACAAGCACTTTGGGCCGGCAGGTGACATGGTGGTTAAGGGTGTTGGACTCTCACATGACCAACCGCAGTTCAAGCCCCAACCTGGAGGATTGCTTTCTCATTCTCTCTCTTTCTCTCTCTCTCTCTCCCCCCCACCCACCCACCTACCCCTCCCTCCCTCTCTCTCTCTGGTCAAATAAAAATAAAGTCAAATTAAAAAAAAATTGTTAAAAAAAAAATCTCGGGAACCAGCAGTTAGCATAATGGCTGTGTCGCTGGACTCCCACGTGGTCGACCGTGGTTCGTGTCCCGGACCCGGTGGCTTAAAACTCACGCCGGGCACGTGTGCGTGCGTGCCCAAGATCCCAAGAGGAGAATGGAGGAGAAGGGATTGCGGTGTGACCATCCCCCCTGGGGGGTGATTTCTCGCTTTCTGTCTCTATGTCTCTCTCTGTCTGTCTGGCGAGCGCACGCGCCCTACAGTGAAAATCTCTCAAAAAAAAAAAAAAAATCTCAAAAGGGAACTTTTATACTGGGTTTTCAGAAAAATCATGACACGTTTTTTGCATAGAAAAATATTTGTTGACTTTTCCAATAACTCGATACTGTTGGTGGGAATGCAACTTAGTATAATACTGTGGAAAACAATATGGAGATTCCTCAAAAACTTACAAATAGATATGATACAGCAATCCCACTCCTTGGTATTTACCCAAAGAATAGGAAAGCACTCAGTTGGAAAGGCACGTGCATATCCATATTTTTACAGCATTATTTACAATTGCTAAGACATGAAATCAGTGTAATTCCCCAAGTACTGATAACTAGATTGAAAAACCGTGGCACATATATACTATAGAATACTACTAAGCCATAAGGAACAATAAGATCTTGTCATTTGATTAAAGTAGATGAATATAAAAGACACAATACTATGCAAAGTAAGACACACACTGTATATCCCTGCAAAATACATACTGAATGTCTGCACTCTGTGACAGAAATTGCAAGACCCAAAAATATCATAGTAGGAAGGATAAGTGTAGATACCAGAGATTATAAGAGAGGGGGAGTGGATGGTACAACATGGATGGGTGGGGCAAAGGGAAGAAAGACTGAACAGACAACAAAATGTTAATATTCTCTGTTGAAAATTATGTATATGGAAATATCCTTGATTTAACTGCTATTCACTATATACATACTTCGAAAAACTATAATGTAAGCCTCAACCTGAACCTCACCCCTATACAAAAATTAACTCAAAATTGATTATGAACTTAACTGCAAATTTTTTTGATTTTTAATTGATTTATTATTATTATTTATACATTCAATTGCTATACATCACTTAGATTGTAAAGAGAATTTACCCAGCATGAACTACACCTCAGACACAGAAAAAAAAGTGGAATAAAATCTATAGCTAGGCAAGGGATTCTTAGATTTGACAAGAAAAATACAATCCATGAAAGGAAAAACTAATGGATTGAACCTTAACAAAATAAAAACTTTTCTTCTGTTTTCTCTTTAATTCCTTTCCTCTCACTCTCCTCTATCTCCCACCCTCTTCTTACTCTGTCTCTAGTATCATAACCGCTATGATGTTTCTGTATCTTCAGTTTCTGTCATAGAGTGCAGACAGTCAGTAATAGTAAATGGAGACAAGCAATGTGGATTGTCTGTTGATGATAATGTGTATCATATTTTTAACTGGACTGGTGTACAGTGTATTCATGTTGGGTAAATTCATTCTACAAGCTGTAGAGATATAAAGTGGTTGAATGTGTAAAATAAAATAATAAAAAAAATTTTTAAATAACTTGCTCTACAGATGACTCTATTAAGAGAATGAAAAGCTAAAGATTGGGGAAAATATTTGTAAACAAAGAACTTAAATCTAGAATATATATAAAGTTCTCAAAACTCAACAGTTAAAAACAAACAAACAAAAAACAATAACCTATGTCACCCAGAGGCTTGGTGGTTAAGACATCTGAATACCACATGGTCAATTGCAAGGTTCAAATCCCAGATGCTGAGACTTGGAAAACACACTGGGTATATGTGCATGAGTGCCCAAAATCCCAAGAGGAGAATGGAAAAGGGATTGCAGCATGGTCATACCCTATGGGGGGAGGGGTATTCATTCTCTCTCTCTCTCTCTATCTCTCTCCCCTTCTCTGTACCACCCCAGCAATGAGAAAATTGGACAAAGACATGCAGGTATTTCACTTAAGAGGAAATATAAACGATAAACACATGAAACATCATTAACCATTAAAGAAGTAGAAATTAAAACTAAAGTAAGAAGTTACTATATATACCTACTAGCAATAGTCATAATAGAAATAGGAATAACACCAAATGCTAGCAAAGATGCACTGAAACTAGATGACTCACACATACCTAATTAAAAACATAAAAATGATAGTTACTCTAAAAATGAGATTAGCACTTTTTTTTCCAAAACTTAACATATACTTCCATATACCCTAGCATTTTTAATGTTGGGCATATATGCCAGAAAAATGAGAACTTACGTTCATACAAAAAAAGTTAGTGTTATGAACGCTAATGTTCATAATAGCCTTATTTATAATAGTCAAAGACAGAATAAAATGTCCTTCACAGTTAAACAAACTGTGGTACATTTATCCTATGGAATACTATTCAGCAAGAAAAAGAAAAGAACTACTGACACACTGAATGAATTGGATAAGTCTCAATAATATACTGCATGAAAAAAGCCAATTTCAAAAAGTTATAAATGATATAATTCCATTTTGTAACATTGTTGAAATAACAAAACTGTAGAAATGGGAAACACATTAGTGAATAGGAGGAGTTAGGAATGAGGCATGTGGAGGAGGGTAGGTATGGCCATAAACAGGTAGCAAAAAGGAGCTCTGTGCTGATGAAATAGTTCTCAATCTCAATCATGAAGTGTAACACATGTAATAAAATTTCACAGAAATATAATACACACACGAACAAATGCAGATAAAACTGATGAAATCTTGGGATCAGCAGTTGGCATAATGGCTATGTTGCTGGACTCCCATGTAGTCAACCACAGTTCAAGTCCCAGACCCAGTGGCTTAAACTCACGCTGGGTGCATATGCATGTGTGCCCAAGATCCCCAGAGGAGAATGGAGAAGGGATTGTGGCATGGCCATCACCCCTGGGGGGTGATTTCTCACTTTCTGTCTTTCTCTCTCTTTCTGGCGTGTACATGCACCCTATAGCAAAAACCTCTCCAAAAAAAAATAGGCTCTGTGGATGGAATCAAAGTTAATTTTGTGGTTATAATACTTTACTATAGTCATGGAAGATGTTACCATTGGTGAAGATGGGGTGAGGGCACACAGGCACTCCTTGGACTTTTTTTTTGTAACTTCCTAAGAATATATAATTATTACAAAATGAAAAATTATTTTAAAAGGGGGGTTGGTAGATTGGTTGAGGGCACTGGACTCCCACATGGCCAACTGTGGTTTGAGTCCCAGACCTGGCAGGTTGCTTTCTCACTTTTCCTCTCTCACTTTCTCTCTCTCTGTCTCTCACTCTGTCCCTCTCTGGTCAAATTAAAATAAATAAATAAATGAAGTTAAATAAAATAATCCTTTAAAAGAGTTCTTTTAAAAAGGATGTGTTTACAATGAAGATTTAACTGTTGGAAATACATGCATAAAATAGCAAAGCATCAATATTCATAAAGCAAAACTAAAAAAAAAAACAGGGAAAAAATACATTATTGTTAGGATATAGAAGATCTATACAACATAATGTAATTCTCATTGATAACATTAAACTCTGTGTACATGTAAAAAGACTGCATCTTCAACTGTTCATGAAGCATATATAGCATGCCACCAAAAACAACAAAAAATTCAATAATTTCAAAGTAGAAGTATTATTTAACAACATTCTCTAAAATGATACAAGAAAACTAGAAATAATAACTAAAACCAAAAAGCAACATATAAATACATAATTGCCACTTGAAAATAATTCTAAATTATTATCCCCCAAAAAGAACATCGCAATACCAAATAAATAAATAAATTAATAAATCACTACCTATCAAGACCTATGGTATAAAAACTAAAGCAGTGGTCAAAAATATCATAGCCTCAAATATATGTACAGTGTATTGTGTTAATAAAAAAGAAAGAATGCAAATAAATATATTAAGCATTCAATTAAACTACAAGAAAATAAGTCTAAGGAAAAGAGTAAGAGAATAAAAGCCAACAATTTTTAAAAAACCGATTCTTGGGACCAGCAGTTAGCGTAATGGCTATTTCACTGGACTCCCATGTAGTCGACCACGGTTTGCGTCCCGGACCCGGTGGCTTAAAACTCACGCCGGGCGCGTGTGCGTGCATGCCCAAGATCCCGAGAGGAGAATGGAGGAGAAGGGATTGTGGCGTGGCCATCCCCCTTGGGGGTGATTTCTTGCTTTCTGTCTCTCTGTCTCTCTCTGTCTGTCTGGTGAGCGCACACGCCCTATAGTGAAAACCTCTCAAAAATAAATAAATAAATAAATAAAATAAAATAAATAAGTAAAGTAAAATAATAAAAATAATGATTTTATGATTTTTATTACCTACCAAAACTGAGTACCCAAGTATGGTGGTTGTCCTTTTGTGAAGAGGTTATTCCCATGATGACAGCCCCATATCAATGATAGTCAAGCAGTAATGATGCCAAATATTGGTAGTGAGCACCTATTTTCTAGGGAAAACTGATGGAACTACATTTTTTTTAAAATTAAGTTTTTGGGGACCAGCAGGTGGTGTGGTGGTTAAGGAGCTGGACACTACTCCCACATGGCTGACCACAGTTCAAGTCCTGGACCTTGCCTTCTCACTTTCTTCTCTCTCTCTCTGGTAAAAATTTTAAAAAATAAATAAATGAATAAATATAAGTAAAAATAAATAATTCTTTTTAAAAATTAAGTTTTCTAGTTTTAAAGAATTATTAGTGTAAGATTTATTTGCCAAAAAAAAAATTCTTATAAGTCAGAACAGCAGATCTGCTAGAACACAATTTATGGATAACCATTAGAATTTGCACAGTAGAATTCCCCATCAGACATCCTTTTCAACTAAATACAAATCTTTTATAATCAGAAAATTAATTTTGTGTGGAAAAGGATGTCAAGTGAGTTTTTAAGTACTTAAAAACAGAAGGTGCCATGCACTAAAAACTAAACAAAATGTTTTACTATATTAGTCCCAAAGGAAAAGAGCCTACTATCCACCAAAAAGTTAAACATCTTCCTTGATTTCTCCTTTTCCATAACCTATTTCCTCCAATCAAATTGTAGCAACTTTACCTCTAAGGTACTTCCAAGTCATCTATTCTCCTGTGTGAAAGGGCAGTCCAATTCAGCTTCGTTTTTAGATCAACCTTCTATAACAGCCTCCTAGTTATTTCAGTTCTTGTTCTCTTACCAGTCTCCACATGGCAGCATGTATGAGCCTTTTAAATTAAATCTCATTATTCCCTTCTCACTCTACATCTTTATAAACTTCCAATTTTATCCAAAATGAAATTCAAACTCCTAACCGTTCGTGATCCTGATCCTGTCTAATTCTCCAAGTTCACTCTTTATCTCCACTTTATCAATCACTCTTTCTCTCCACTGTGCATTCCAGACTTATCTATCTTTTTAGCCCTCAGGTAAGTCATATCCTCTCCTACTTTACTGTCTTTACTTTTTATGTTCTCTCTTAGAAAGATCTTCCCTGAATTCTTGGGCTTTTGTATTTGTTTCTAAGATCTGAAGAACATGTTGATATAAAGAAACTCTAACAATATCCAATAATATAGAAAGAAAGAACTATTTGAATTCCACCATCTAGAGAAAATGATCATAAGTATTTTGGAGGTAATCCTTTCATATCTCTCTATGGATATATGTGCCATTTTCTGCTCTCTCTATACACAAATAGTCTTTCATAAATTCCAACTCCTTCCATATTGGTTCCTCCTCTTATTCTAGTTCTCCAGTCAAATACATCCTCAAGAGAGACAAGCATATTTCTATCCTAAAGTAGCATATTTCAGGGCCAGCAGGTCAAGTGAGTTTTTAAGTACTTAAAAACAGAAGGTGCCATGTCAAGCGAGAGAATGAGGTCACAAATGAGAACAAGACGAGGTGAGATGGCGTGATGGTTAAGGCACTGGACTCCTACATGTCCAAGCGCAGTTCAAATCCTAGACCCGGTGATCTGAAAATCACACCAGGTGCATGTGCACGCATATCCAAATTCTTAGGAGGAGAATGGAAGAAAAGGGATTTCAGAACAGCCTTCCATCCCCACCCTCAGGGGTGATTTCCCACTTTCTCAATTTCCTTTTTACTATCTCTCTCTGTCCCTCTCTGGTAAGTACACACATTCTATGGCAAAAAAAAAACTTAAAAAAAAAAAAAAAGCATTTTTCTGTCACAATATACTGCTTAATTTCTTCATTGTATTTATCTGTCTATAAAAATAACTGTTTCTTTGTTTACTCATCTCTATTGTTTATCTTTCCAAACACAGCAGAATGAAGACAGAGATCGTGCCACTGTTTTTTCCATCGCTAGAGTCTAGTCCAATACCTTAAACTCTACAAATGCCCAGTATAATGAATGATTAGATGATGACTTTGATTTTATCTTCCATTAAAATTTCTCTCATTAGCATCATATTTAACTGTCCACTTTGCAACTTCATCTAGAAAGTATACAAGTATTTCAGTCTCAGTGGGTCATCAAATCTGCTTCTCCTCATGTTGCTTCCTAGTTAGGTAAATGATACCACCATCAACCAAACATCCCAACATATAAATGAGCTTTATCTGTATAGTTTCTAAATATCTTCATCCATCTATTTCATTCAGCCCATCTGTTTCTCTTTTTTTTTGGAGAGGTTTTTGCTATAGGGCGTGTGCACTCACAAAAAAGTCAGAGAGAGAGAGAAAGCAAGAAATCATCCTCCAGGGGGAATGGCCACACGGCAATCCCTTCTCCTCCATTCTCCTCTCGGGATCTTGGGCACGCACACACACGCGCCTGGCGTGAGTTTAAGCCACCAGGTATGGGACTCGAACTGCAGTCGACTACATGGGAGTCCAGCAACATAGCCATTACGCTAACTGCTGGTCCCCCCATCTGTTTCTCTTTAATCCCAACATTCAAGTGTCAATTACCATCCATCATTTCTCTCCTACACAGCAATAATAACCTTTTAACTTCCAGTTCCAGATCCATTCTTAAAAAAAAAAAAAATTCTGCTACAGAACACATATATGCTTGCCAGAGACAGAGAAAGTGAGAAAGCACCCCCCAGGGGGCCAACTATGCCATAACCCCTTCTCCTCTCAGGATTTTGGACATGCATACACACATGCCCATAGTACTTTTCAAGCCGCTGGATCCAGAGCTCGAACTGCACAATCTGCCATGTAGGATCCAGGAGCTTTAACCATCATGCTACCTGGCTAGTCCTCCAGATCCATTCTTATTCCTCTTTAATTTATTCCTCATACTGTAGTCTTGGTGGCTACAATGGCTTCTCATTATTCTTAGAATAAAGCCTTTATAAATTCCCTTCCATAGACTATCGGGTCACATGAAATACCCTGTCTTTTCTCTGTAATCTAATCATTAGTCTTCCTTAAATTCTTTAAGCCTACCATCCTCTAGCCTATATCAGGGCCTTCAAATGTGCCCACCACCTAAGATAAACTCACCCTTCAGGTCTCAAACTCAAACATCACTGAGAGTCTCTAGTATGCAAAATTCTAAAGACATACTTTCTGCCATCCCAAAGATTTCCATCCCTTGCTTATACAATCAAACAGTAATCTAGATACTGCAGTGAAGGGACTTTGCAGTTGTAATTAAGGTTATTATTCAGTTGATTTTAAAATAGAGAGATTATCCTGGACTATCGTGGTGAGTATCATGTAATCACTTAAACTCTTAAAAGCAAATCTTTCTTTCAGCTAAGAACAGAATAGGAAGTCAAAGAGACGCAGCCAAAGTAGGCCAACAATCTGACTGAGCCTGGAAGCAGAGTCTCCTCCCAGACACTCAGGCTAGTTGATATTCTTGACTAAGGCCTGTGAAACTCTAATTAGAAAATTCAGTCAAGCCCTTTGACTTTTGATTTACAGCACTCTGGTATAATAAATGGGTATATTTTAAGCGGCTAAAGATGTGGCAGCAATGAAAAACTAGGAGAGAGGCTCTTCCTTGACCCCCAACCATACCCAAGACTGGGTTAATTCCCATTAAATGCTCACATAGGATTTTGCACTTCTCTTTCCTAACACTCACCACTTAATGTATGTGGTCTAAAAACTCATAGTCAGAAATGTCCTGTTTTTGTGTACCATATATCATTACGACTCAGTGTCTACACAACCAATAATCGTAACATTTGCTAATTGAATGAACAACTTTTTGATTAATTGTCTCCCAAAATTCACAATCAAAATATTAATAAATCTCCTGTAAAGTGTTATATTATAAAATGTTTTTATAACAAGGATCAAGTGCCTTATAACAGGGATTAAAAACAGGAAGAAAGTTAGGATAAATGGGATATATTAAGAATCATTTGAGCAGCTGTTCTTTTGGTTTTTACAAATCCTCTCTTACCCACCATTAATCCCAAATCCTTGTCCACTGTCCCTAGGGGAGCATGACCATCTATTAGAGAATCACAAAGCATTGCCATATAGAGCCATTATTGCTAATATCAATAGGTAATAGCCTTCAAATATGTCATAAAGATTTAAAGCAATTCTTATAAATGTTTAAAGAAACTTTTTAAGCTGTAAAAATAAAAATCCAAATTTATTCAACCTGAGTCATTACTATTTCATAATAAAAAGAAATATGATACATTAAAACTGGTCAGAAAAGGAAAAGACCAATAAAAAAAATTTACTTACATCAATGGAAAAGCAAAAAATGGAAGTGTCATGGCAAGTCTTGCTGTAAATTCATCAGGAAGATACCATAAGTATACAATCAAGCATGTAAACAGATAGAGAACTGAGGAGTATAGAATTAATCTTCCAACCCATAATTTTTGTAATCTCTGATTTTTTTCCCTAAATTCTTCCAATGCTTGAATTTCCTGTTAAGAGAAAAGTATTCTGTGTTATTAAATCTCAAGCTTCATAAAGAAACCAAAATGTTAAAATTTTTTAACATGACAAAAAGATTATATAGAAACAATTCTAAAATCAATAAAATTGGAGTTGGCAGACAGTACAGTGGTTGGGGCACTTGGCTTCCCACATGGCCACCCACAGTTTGAGTCTCAGACCTGGCGGCTTGCTCTCTCACTTTCTCTCTCTCTCTCTCTGGTCAATTTAAAAATAAGCAAATAAAGTTAAACAGATAATAGAGGGTTTTTTTTTTTGTAAAATCAATGAAATTCAACATCCTTTTATTATAAACAGAACCTAATACTAAAAAGAACACTAAAAATGAAAAGAAATATTCTGACAAATCACTTTCTTTAAATTTTTTATTTATTATTTTTGTTTTTAATTTGCTATGGTACACATGTACTCATCCAGAGAGAGACAGAGAAGGAGAGAGAGAGAGAAAATGAGAGAGCATTCTCACTCCAGAGGGGATAACCATGCCTCAATCAGTTTTCCTCCACTCTCCTCACAGGATTTTGGGCATGCATGCACACACCACTGGCATGTATTTCAAGCCTCTGGATCTGGGACTCGAACCACACAATCAGCCATGTGGGATCCAGCTACCTCATCCACTACACCACCTGGCTGGTGCCTGACAAATCACTTTTTAAAATAGAAAATTAAATACTGGGCCAGCCGGTGGCATGGTGGTTAAGACAGCAGGAGCCACATGGCTGACTCCACAGTGCACGTTCTAGACCCAGTAACTTGAAAAACATTCCAGGAGCATATGTGTACATGTGCAAAATCCTGAAAGGAAAAATGGAGGAGAAGGGGCTGGGACATACATAGCCATCCCCCAAAGGATGTATATACATCATCTAGCAAATTAAAAAAATAATAATAATACTGTTTTTAACCTAACAAATTGGCAAAAATTAGAGAAATGAAATTGGCATCAGTAAATAATATTTGTTGAGTCAAACAACTAATAATTCTACTGTTCAAGGTCTAAAAGAAAAAACTCTGGCATTAAAAAAAGAACTAATAAAATGAAGGGCCAGCCACAGAGATCAGCACATAAAGGGAGCTGTTTTCCACATGGTAGAATATGGTTCAAATTACAGTCCTGGTGGCTTGGAAAACCCAGTAGGCACATGTTCTGTGTATACCCAAAATCCTGACAGGAAGAATGAAGGAAAGGAATTGTGGTGTGACCACCCAATTTTTTGTGGGTGCATGTTCTCTGTCTTTTTGGCAAGTGCATACACCCTCTGGCAATAATTAAACTTCTTTAAAAATTAAAACATTAACTCATACTAGATTCCTTTAATATATTCATCACTTCTCAATATTCCCAAGGATAATCATCTTTTATAGTGATAGAAAATATAAAAGGTGTGAAAATACTGTAGACTAATAAAAATTGTTACAGACTATCGTATAATCTATTTTATCCTATCTGTAATACTGATTTACACCATGCCATAGATCTAATCTCATTCTAAATGACTCTATTACTTGATATTGACTTTATAAGTCACTGATAGACTGGATTTTATTTTTTACTATCATATAACATTAAAGTTCTCTAAATTCCCATACTTAATTTTTTCCTTTTTTTAAAATTTCAATTTCTTTTATACATTCAATCACATGATCCTTAGCTTGCAAAATGAATATTCCAACATGTGTACATTTCTCACCAGTCCAGTTGACAATACTATAAAATTCAATAGATAAAAATCCATTTGTTTGTCCCATAAATGACTAGCCTATTTTTCTCCTTAATGTCTTTCCTCAGACTCTATTCCTTCACCCACCCTCTTCCCACACTGTATCTGGTATTCACAACCATTCACTATGTTTCTGTATCCTTTAGTCATTCAGTTTGGGCCACAGAGTGCAGGCACTAGGTATATGTTAAGTGGAGACATACAATGTCTCTCCTTCATAGCCTGGCTTTCTTCACTCAGCAGTAAATCTTTCATATTCATCCACTTTCTGTCAAAAGCCAGGGTCTTGTTTTTTATGGCTGAGAAGTATTCCATGGAGTATATGTGCCAAACATTTTCAATCCATTCATCTGTTTGGGGTTGGTTCCATGTCTTAGCAATTGTGAATAATGCCACAATAAACATTGATGTGCAAGCACTTTTCTGATTAAGAATTCTTCTGGGAACCAGCAGTTGGCGTAATGGCTATGTCGCTGGACTCCAATGTAGCTGACCATGGTCTGAGTCCTGGACCCGGTGGCTCAAACTCACGTTGGGTACGTGTGCATGCATGCCCAAGATCCCAAGGGAAGAATGGAGAAGGGATTTTGGTGTGGCCATCCCCGCTAGGGGGTGATTTCTCACTTTCTGTCTCTCTGTCTCTCTCTGTCTTCCTGGTGAGTGCACCCACCCTATAGCAAAAACATAAGAAAGAAAGAAAGAAAGAAAGAAAGAAAGAAAGAAAGAAAGAAAGAAAGAAAGAAAGAAAGAAAGGAAGGAAGGAAGGAAGGAAGGAAGGAAGGAAGGAAGGAAGGAAGGAAGGAAGGAAGGGAATTCTTCTGTCCTTTGGGCAGATACCAAGGAGTGGGATTGCTGGATCATATGGTAGTTCTATTTGTAGATCTTTGAGGAGTCTCCAAGTTGTTCTCCATAGTGGCTGGAGCAATTTACATTCCCACCAGCAGTGTAGGAAAGTTCCCCTTTCACCACATCCCTGCCAATACTTATCACTTTCTTTTTTTTTTTATCTTAGTCATTCTGACTGGGGTTAGGTGGTATAGAATTGTGGTTTTGATTTGGGTTTCCCTTACAATGAGGGATGTTGAGCATTTTTTTCATATGTCTTTTAGTGCCTTCTGGCTATTCATATGTCATCTTTAGTGAGTGTTCTTTTGAACTCCTTCTCCCATCTTTTAATAGGGTTCATCTTTTTTCCAAACAGCTTCTTTAGTTCCTTATGTATTCTGATTATCAATCCCTTATCTGATGCATAGTTTACAAAAATATTTTTCCATTCTGAGGGCTGTCGAGTCACACTAATTACTGTGTCTTTTGCCATGCAGAAACTTCTTAATCTGATATAATCCCACTTGTCTATATTTGGGATTATTGACTGTGCTTTGGGGATCTTATTTAAGAAGTCTTTGCCTACCCCAATGTCTCCCAGAGCTTCCCCAGTGTTTTCCAGCAACAGTTTTATATTTGAGGTCTTAGGTTTAGATCTTTGATCCACTTTGAGTTGATTTTTGTCAGTGGTGAGAAATAGGAGTTAAGATTCATCTTTCTGCAAGTGGAGATACAGTTTTTCCAGCACCATTTGCTAAAGAGGTTTTCCTTTTCCCAATGGATTGACAGGTATCCTTTGTCAAAAATCCGTTGGCTGTATGTTTGGGAATTTATTTCTGGGACTATATTCTGTTCCATTGGTCCACCTGTCTGTTTCTGTGCCAATATCATACTGTTTTGATTACCACAGATTTGTAGAATATTTTTGGGTTAGGGAATGAGATGCCACCCACTCCACTCTTCTTGTGCAAGATTGCTTTGGCAATACTAGGTCTTTTATGATTCCAGACAAATTATATGATTGTCTTTTCTAGATCTGTGAAGAATGTCTCTGGCACTTTGATTGGGATTGCATTAAATATGTAGATTAATTTGGGTAGAATTGTCATTTTGATTATATTAGTTTTTTATTCCAGGAACATGGGATGTCCTTTGACTTTTTTGTGTCATTCTCAATTTCTTTTTTTAGCTTCTCATAGTTTTCTTTGTGGAGATCTTTAACTTCTTTAGTTAGATTTAATCCTAAATAGCTTATACTTTTTGTGGTAATGGTAAATGGAATTACTTTTATCATACTTAATTTAATCTCCCAAATAATATATACTAAAATAATATTTAACACCTAAAATAAATTAAAATACTTCATAAAGAACATACCTTATCAATACTTTCTAGAACTTCAACAGTTGAAGGTTTCGTCTGTTAAAGAAGTAGAAATTAAGAGGCAACATCAAAATTTGTTTTACTGCAAACTTAGAAATATTTTTATTTATCTAATCATAAAAGAATATTTTAATCCAAAATCAAGTTTTTTCAAATGTTGTCAATCAATATGCTTTCTTATTGATTTCTAAGATTTATTTAAGTGAAAGTTATAAACAGAGCTATCCCCTATAAGATTAAAAATTAAGCATTTCCCTACTTAATGTCTTCTTAGTTCTATTAGGACTTTCAACTCTGATAGCTCAACTTCAATCATTCCTAACCTCACTATAGCATACTTCTATAAAGAAAAACAATTTTCCCCCAAGAAAAAGTTTCATAGATGTGATTATTTAAAAGAATTGATATTGTAAAGAATTCACATGGCCAAGCCAAGGTGATGCAAGCAGAATGGCACTGTCTTGTGATGGCTAGGGCCATGTGGAAAGCCAGAGTTTGATTCCTCACTCAACTTAGATAGTCCATACCCAGTGGCATGCACCGCCAGTCCCAGGTAATTAGGAGGCTGGAGCAGAAGGATAGTGATACAGGAAGATATTATCAGAAAACCTCTCTCTGTGTGTCTCCCACATGCTCTAATTAAAAAAAAAAAAATCAGACTAAAGATGGTTTGATTTGTTATTGCTGAAAGTTCACTTAGGATTCTGGAGGTCAAAATCAATAAGTTACCTTCATTCTTAATTTCCAAAGTACTTTTTTGAAGATCAAATTTTAAAGGGGCAACTAAGAAAAACACTTCATTACAGCAGAGCTTGTCTGCCAAAGATATTTTTTATACCATGTAAGGGGAGGGGAGAACACCCAAAATGGCTCATATAACACTTGAGAAAATATTTACCAATTACATACTCAACAATCCAAGAGAGTAATGAATATCAGTTCATTGTAGTTCCCCTAAGAGTTGTTAACATTAGGTTGAACCATATGAAATTGGCATTTTTGTGAAGCAAAGCAATTGAATATTGGCAATTTCATATGGCTCAATCTAATAAGACAAAAGAGGAATATAGATAAATTTGATACTCAAGCAGAACTGCCATAAGGTTTTAAAGAGAGAGGGGTCAATACAATGTCAATCTAAAACAAGTTGTTCTAGCAACAGTCCAAAAACTAAATTATGTGCCAAGTATTGCTATATTCCATGACTATGATCATAAGGTCATAAGGAGTCAAAAATTAAGCAGTTTGCCTTAAACTATATTATCTCCTCTTACAGTCAAGAGGTCATTTTTCAATATAATTCATATCTTCGACTTCTAAATTTGACCTTTTTCCTTTAAAGGCTTATCCAATCAATCTAGCTACACTTTTAACTATATTAAACTTATAATTCCTAAAAGCATATTTATTATGACTTCAATAAATACTTGTGACAAGTTTTAACTAAAAAGATAGAGTCTGTAAAAAGCATAAGTGTGGTATAGAATACTTAATTTCAACTATCTTTCAAATAAGTCTGAAATTTAAGCAGTATAAGAAGGAAACAACAAAAGATAAATATTTGTACATCAATACAGATATAAGAATAACTATTATGTTAAGGGGAAATAATTTGATTAAACAGCAACATTAGACACCCAGAGAACAAGTAGAATTATTAAAACCAAGTTCACATAAAACATTCCAAAGACGGGAACCAGCAGTTAGTGTAATGGCTATGTCGCTGGACTCCCACATAGCCGACCACGGTTCGCGTCCCGGACCCGGTGGCTTAAAACTCACACCGGGCGCGTGTGCGTGCATGCCCAAGATCCCGAGAGGAGAATGGAGGAAAAGGGATTGCGGCGTGATCATCCCCCCCTGGGGGATGATTTCTCGCTTTCTGTCTCTATGTCTCTCTCTCTCTGTCTGGCAAGCGCACGCACCCTGTAGTGAAAGCCTCTCAAAAAAAAAAAAAAAATTCCAAAGACAAGAAAAAAATTAAATAGAAGTAAAGATAAAATCAAACTACTACTCATGGCTATTCTACAAAGGAGATTTTTTTACAAACAGCTTTATGTGACACTTTTATGTTAGACTTAAGAACTAGCTATAAAGAAAAGTAACTTACCCTCCATCGAGAAAATAATCCACCCATCTTTTATTTGTAAAAGCCAGGTACAATGATAAATATCATCAATTATCCAAAGAAATTCACAGCTAGAAATAAAAGAAGCATTTTAAAATTTTAAGTTACAGCATACCCACTATAAAATTTAGATTGCAATACTGTCAAAAATACTATAAAATATTAATTTCTTTGTACCCCACCCATATGATTGAATTCAGTCACTGGAACAGAGTCCGCTTTTTAAAATTTTTTTCAAAATCAGGACATATTTAAAAGTAGATATAAACCAGAAAAGACTTTTTTTTAATGACAAAGTGTTTTAGAAGTATATATTCATACTACTTTGTGATTTTCTTTAAAGTAGATTCCCTATGCTGCTCTGGGAACAAAAGTTTTACTTTACCACTCTCATTCTACATAATTAAATGAAATCATTACTTTCACTGAACTGTCTCCCAACCAAGCTAGTTATATGGAATTAGGGATGTTTCATGTTGCTCAAAAGAATATTTCTTACAGGTAAAAGCAGAAAGTCACCTGCATTTTTTAAAAGAATTATTTCCAGCTTTCATTTATTTTCTGTGATTAGAGTTAATAATATCACCACTTTCTTATAGAATAGTACCAGATAAGAAAACTAAATGCAAAGTTTAGTTATTTGCCCAATAGCTGGGAAGAAATAGAGCCTAAAGCCCCTCTAACTTTAGACTTCTGGTCTCCATTACTAAACACTATCGTTCAACACCTAAATAAACATTTCTCTCTAAAATGTTATCTAAATCCTTCAAGCTGGCTGACTTTAATCCTAGCTAACTATATAGCCCCTTCTTTTAATAGTTTCTCTATGACTCAAATGTTTTATTTGTTTTTTGGGGTTTTGTCATGGGGTGTGAATACTCACCAAAGAGTCAAATGTTTTATAATAGACTCACTAATAATATGTTCTAAATCAGTTAATTGGTTAATAATAATTACATAAATTTGCATTCTTTCAGGTTGAAATGGTAAAAGTATACTTTCAAACTAACATATTTGACATATTTTCACCAAACATGATTATATACTTGTCAATGTATGAAACATTTTTACCAAAAAAAAAAAAGTTATCTAGGCCCTACTGCTCACACTTTTTTCATACATGTAATACCAAAATAATAGTATATATTGGAATTAGCATAAGGATTCCTACCGTGGAAGCAATTTGTTAGAAAAATCTAATTATATATTTTCACTTGAAGTTATTTTTTAAGGATAGGAACACCTATAATCTGTCTTGAAAAATTCTTAAGTTTATAAATATAATTAATGTCATAAGCAATGTTTAAGTCATGATCTAAATAGTGTTCATTATTCACTATTAGCTCAACACTCAAGTTCCTAAAATACAGTTGTAAGAAATGAATAAAAGTATAAATTTCTATCTGTGTTAAGACATTAAATAAATCTTAAAACTTTATGGTGCTAAAAATAATCACCAAGAAAGGTCAAGAGTGAGTAGGAGACTCAGATAAACCATTTAATTTGGTATTCTCAAAGCATACATCATTCCACTGTTTTTGAACTAAGGTATCTAAGCATGTTTTATACACAACTGACATATATTTGGGTTTATATCAAACCAAATATAAATCAAACAGTTTAGATGCCAAGTCAAGTTTGTAGGCATCACACCCTAAGACTGTGATCAGAATTTTTAATATGTGAAATTAATGACAACAATTATCAGCTAAATGCTTGATAAGCACTTGCTTTCTAGCAGGCTCTAAAACAAAATACATAAATTTTAGCATTTAGATACTACTATCCATTCATTTTACAAACACAGAACCTGAGGCTAAAAAAGTGATCTGCTAACATTCCTAACATGTAGCAGAGACAGACATAGTATTTTAGTTTTAATCTTTTTACAAAGTACCCGGTTGGGACTAGCGGGTGGTGTGGTGGTTAAGGCACTGGGCATTCCCACATGGCCAACCGGGGTTCGAGTCCTGGACCTGGTGGCTTGCTTTCTCACTTCCTCTCTCTCTCACTCTCACGCTCTGTCTCTCTCTGGTCAAATTAAAAATCAATAAATGAATAAATAAAAAATAAAATAAATAGCTATTTAATAAAAAAAGTATACTATATAATAAGAATCCTGGACTTTGCATTGGCAGTTATTTCACTGTGCACTGCCTTTGCTTAAGCACAAGAGAGGAAAAAGACTCAGTTTTGAGTACACTCTGAAAAACTATCATACCCTTATTTTTTAGAGTTGAAATTAAAGGAAGCCAAGAGCCCAACTTTTCCTGACCATTTTTCCTTCTCTATTGCATAGTATCAACTACTGGAAGAATAGTTCTACCAATCACAATCTGTCAAGGTTTAAACATAAGGTATCTCTAACTGGCCTAATAGTCTTTCCTGGGGTTTACAAGCTACTTTCTGAAAATATTCCTGATTTTACCATGTAGCAAATGTTTCTGCTTTTGTTGCTAACAGAAATTTAAACAACGTTAACTATAACTGATAAGATCAAACACTTTGTTAGTAATCTACTTTTATACATGTAACTGAGTGAGGTTTTGTTTCTGTGTTTTATTCCTCGGCTGAAGTGAGAAGTCTAAAACTTCTTACTTAAGAAGTCTAAGAGGGGCTGGCAGGTGGCATGGTAGTTAAGGGCACTGAATTCCCACATGACCAACTGTGGTTCGAGTACCAGACCTGGCAGTTTGCTTTCTGACACCCTCTCTCTGGTCAAAAGAAAAATAAAGTTAATTTTTTTTTTTTAAAGTTTAAGAATTGGTGCTGTAGACAGAAAAAATTATAGCTAAAGCTCCTTAGAACGTACTTCAAATAGAGAAGTGATAAATCATATTCAAAATCACTTTAAGGCCAGCCTGTGGTCTGGTGGTTAAGGCAGTTGGATCCCACATGGCTGACTGTGCAGTTTGAGTCCCACACCTGGAGGCTTGAAAAACACATTTAGCACATGTGCATACATGCCCAAAATCCTGAAAGTAGGGAAAAATGGAGAAGGGATCATGGCATGACCATGCCCCATGGGGAGCACTTTCTCATTTTCTCATTTTCCCTTTCTCTTCTCTCTTTTTATCAGTGTATGTACATTCCTAAGTTTATATTTAAAAAAAAAAAAACCCCACTTTGCATC
>NW_006159807.1:1187650-1197895 GCF_000334495.1 Tupaia belangeri chinensis | reverse complement strand
GGTGTGGCCATCCCCGCTAGGGGGTGATTTCTCACTTTCTGTCTCTCTGTCTCTCTCTGTCTTCCTGGTGAGTGCACCCACCCTATAGCAAAAACATAAGAAAGAAAGAAAGAAAGAAAGAAAGAAAGAAAGAAAGAAAGAAAGAAAGAAAGAAAGAAAGAAAGGAAGGAAGGAAGGAAGGAAGGAAGGAAGGAAGGAAGGAAGGAAGGAAGGAAGGGAATTCTTCTGTCCTTTGGGCAGATACCAAGGAGTGGGATTGCTGGATCATATGGTAGTTCTATTTGTAGATCTTTGAGGAGTCTCCAAGTTGTTCTCCATAGTGGCTGGAGCAATTTACATTCCCACCAGCAGTGTAGGAAAGTTCCCCTTTCACCACATCCCTGCCAATACTTATCACTTTCTTTTTTTTTTTATCTTAGTCATTCTGACTGGGGTTAGGTGGTATAGAATTGTGGTTTTGATTTGGGTTTCCCTTACAATGAGGGATGTTGAGCATTTTTTTCATATGTCTTTTAGTTATTGTATGTCTTCCTTAGAGAGTGGTTTTTTCCAACTCATTCTCCCATGTTTTAATAGGGTTGATCATCTTTTCTTCAGGACAGCTGCTTGAGTTCCTTGTGTATTCTGGTTATCAGTCCCTTATCTGACGCATAGTTTACAAAAAAATATTTTCCCATTCTGAGGGCTGTCGAGTCACACTAATTACTGTGTCTTTTGCCATGCAGAAACTTCTTAATCTGATATAATCCCACTTGTCTATATTTGGGATTATTGACTGTGCTTTGGGGATCTTATTTAAGAAGTCTTTGCCTACCCCAATGTCTCCCAGAGCTTCCCCAGTGTTTTCCAGCAACAGTTTTATATTTGAGGTCTTAGGTTTAGATCTTTGATCCACTTTGAGTTGATTTTTGTCAGTGGTGAGAAATAGGAGTTAAGATTCATCTTTCTGCAAGTGGAGATACAGTTTTTCCAGCACCATTTGCTAAAGAGGTTTTCCTTTTCCCAATGGATTGACAGGTATCCTTTGTCAAAAATCCGTTGGCTGGAGAACCAGCAGTTAGCGTAATGGCTATGTCACTGGACTCCCACGTAGTCGACCGCGGTTCACGTCCTGGACCCGATGGCTTAAAACACACCAGGGGCGTGTGCGTGCATGCCCAAGATCCTGAGAGGAGAATGGAGGAGAAGGGATTGCGGCGTGACCATCCCCCCTGGGGGCTGATTTCTCTCTTTCTGTCTCTATGTCTCTCTCTGTCTGCCTGGCGAGCGCACACAAAAAAAACCTCTCCAAAAAAAAAAAAATCCGTTGGCTGTATGTTTGGGAATTTATTTCTGGGACTATATTCTGTTCCATTGGTCCACCTGTCTGTTTCTGTGCCAATATCATACTGTTTTGATTACCACAGATTTGTAGAATATTTTTGGGTTAGGGAATGAGATGCCACCCACTCCACTCTTCTTGTGCAAGATTGCTTTGGCAATACTAGGTCTTTTATGATTCCAGACAAATTATATGATTGTCTTTTCTAGATCTGTGAAGAATGTCTCTGGCACTTTGATTGGGATTGCATTAAATATGTAGATTAATTTGGGTAGAATTGTCATTTTGATTATATTAGTTTTTTATTCCAGGAACATGGGATGTCCTTTGACTTTTTTGTGTCATTCTCAATTTCTTTTTTTAGCTTCTCATAGTTTTCTTTGTGGAGATCTTTAACTTCTTTAGTTAGATTTAATCCTAA
Source organism: Tupaia belangeri chinensis (assembly GCF_000334495.1). NCBI lineage: Eukaryota > Metazoa > Chordata > Mammalia > Scandentia > Tupaiidae > Tupaia > Tupaia belangeri. The sequence continues at coordinate 1,196,153 of NW_006159807.1, read as the reverse complement.
ATAGCTTATACTTTTTGTGGTAATGGTAAATGGAATTACTTTTATCATACTTAATTTAATCTCCCAAATAATATATACTAAAATAATATTTAACACCTAAAATAAATTAAAATACTTCATAAAGAACATACCTTATCAATACTTTCTAGAACTTCAACAGTTGAAGGTTTCGTCTGTTAAAGAAGTAGAAATTAAGAGGCAACATCAAAATTTGTTTTACTGCAAACTTAGAAATATTTTTATTTATCTAATCATAAAAGAATATTTTAATCCAAAATCAAGTTTTTTCAAATGTTGTCAATCAATATGCTTTCTTATTGATTTCTAAGATTTATTTAAGTGAAAGTTATAAACAGAGCTATCCCCTATAAGATTAAAAATTAAGCATTTCCCTACTTAATGTCTTCTTAGTTCTATTAGGACTTTCAACTCTGATAGCTCAACTTCAATCATTCCTAACCTCACTATAGCATACTTCTATAAAGAAAAACAATTTTCCCCCAAGAAAAAGTTTCATAGATGTGATTATTTAAAAGAATTGATATTGTAAAGAATTCACATGGCCAAGCCAAGGTGATGCAAGCAGAATGGCACTGTCTTGTGATGGCTAGGGCCATGTGGAAAGCCAGAGTTTGATTCCTCACTCAACTTAGATAGTCCATACCCAGTGGCATGCACCGCCAGTCCCAGGTAATTAGGAGGCTGGAGCAGAAGGATAGTGATACAGGAAGATATTATCAGAAAACCTCTCTCTGTGTGTCTCCCACATGCTCTAATTAAAAAAAAAAAAATCAGACTAAAGATGGTTTGATTTGTTATTGCTGAAAGTTCACTTAGGATTCTGGAGGTCAAAATCAATAAGTTACCTTCATTCTTAATTTCCAAAGTACTTTTTTGAAGATCAAATTTTAAAGGGGCAACTAAGAAAAACACTTCATTACAGCAGAGCTTGTCTGCCAAAGATATTTTTTATACCATGTAAGGGGAGGGGAGAACACCCAAAATGGCTCATATAACACTTGAGAAAATATTTACCAATTACATACTCAACAATCCAAGAGAGTAATGAATATCAGTTCATTGTAGTTCCCCTAAGAGTTGTTAACATTAGGTTGAACCATATGAAATTGGCATTTTTGTGAAGCAAAGCAATTGAATATTGGCAATTTCATATGGCTCAATCTAATAAGACAAAAGAGGAATATAGATAAATTTGATACTCAAGCAGAACTGCCATAAGGTTTTAAAGAGAGAGGGGTCAATACAATGTCAATCTAAAACAAGTTGTTCTAGCAACAGTCCAAAAACTAAATTATGTGCCAAGTATTGCTATATTCCATGACTATGATCATAAGGTCATAAGGAGTCAAAAATTAAGCAGTTTGCCTTAAACTATATTATCTCCTCTTACAGTCAAGAGGTCATTTTTCAATATAATTCATATCTTCGACTTCTAAATTTGACCTTTTTCCTTTAAAGGCTTATCCAATCAATCTAGCTACACTTTTAACTATATTAAACTTATAATTCCTAAAAGCATATTTATTATGACTTCAATAAATACTTGTGACAAGTTTTAACTAAAAAGATAGAGTCTGTAAAAAGCATAAGTGTGGTATAGAATACTTAATTTCAACTATCTTTCAAATAAGTCTGAAATTTAAGCAGTATAAGAAGGAAACAACAAAAGATAAATATTTGTACATCAATACAGATATAAGAATAACTATTATGTTAAGGGGAAATAATTTGATTAAACAGCAACATTAGACACCCAGAGAACAAGTAGAATTATTAAAACCAAGTTCACATAAAACATTCCAAAGACGGGAACCAGCAGTTAGTGTAATGGCTATGTCGCTGGACTCCCACATAGCCGACCACGGTTCGCGTCCCGGACCCGGTGGCTTAAAACTCACACCGGGCGCGTGTGCGTGCATGCCCAAGATCCCGAGAGGAGAATGGAGGAAAAGGGATTGCGGCGTGATCATCCCCCCCTGGGGGATGATTTCTCGCTTTCTGTCTCTATGTCTCTCTCTCTCTGTCTGGCAAGCGCACGCACCCTGTAGTGAAAGCCTCTCAAAAAAAAAAAAAAAATTCCAAAGACAAGAAAAAAATTAAATAGAAGTAAAGATAAAATCAAACTACTACTCATGGCTATTCTACAAAGGAGATTTTTTTACAAACAGCTTTATGTGACACTTTTATGTTAGACTTAAGAACTAGCTATAAAGAAAAGTAACTTACCCTCCATCGAGAAAATAATCCACCCATCTTTTATTTGTAAAAGCCAGGTACAATGATAAATATCATCAATTATCCAAAGAAATTCACAGCTAGAAATAAAAGAAGCATTTTAAAATTTTAAGTTACAGCATACCCACTATAAAATTTAGATTGCAATACTGTCAAAAATACTATAAAATATTAATTTCTTTGTACCCCACCCATATGATTGAATTCAGTCACTGGAACAGAGTCCGCTTTTTAAAATTTTTTTCAAAATCAGGACATATTTAAAAGTAGATATAAACCAGAAAAGACTTTTTTTTAATGACAAAGTGTTTTAGAAGTATATATTCATACTACTTTGTGATTTTCTTTAAAGTAGATTCCCTATGCTGCTCTGGGAACAAAAGTTTTACTTTACCACTCTCATTCTACATAATTAAATGAAATCATTACTTTCACTGAACTGTCTCCCAACCAAGCTAGTTATATGGAATTAGGGATGTTTCATGTTGCTCAAAAGAATATTTCTTACAGGTAATAGCAGAAAGTCGCCTGCATTTTTTAAAAGAATTATTTCTATTTAATTTAATTTATTTATTATTATAATTTTAATTTGCTATAAAGCACGCATGCTTACCAGAGAGAAAGAAGGAGAAAGTTAGAAAGCAAGCTGCCAGGTCCAGTACTGAAACCACAGTTGCCCATATGGGTCAGCCATGTGGGAGTCTAGCACCCCAAACCACCACACTACCTGCTGGCCCCAGTCATCTAGATTTTTAATAAGAAAATGCAGGTTATGCAAGTTTACCTGTGACCTTGACCAAATCATTTAATAATTTTTCAGCTTTCATTTATTTTCTGTGATTAGAGTTAATAATATCACCACTTTCTTATAGAATAGTACCAGATAAGAAAACTAAATGCAAAGTTTAGTTATTTGCCCAATAGCTGGGAAGAAATAGAGCCTAAAGCCCCTCTAACTTTAGACTTCTGGTCTCCATTACTAAACACTATCGTTCAACACCTAAATAAACATTTCTCTCTAAAATGTTATCTAAATCCTTCAAGCTGGCTGACTTTAATCCTAGCTAACTATATAGCCCCTTCTTTTAATAGTTTCTCTATGACTCAAATGTTTTATTTGTTTTTTGGGGTTTTGTCATGGGGTGTGAATACTCACCAAAGAGTCAAATGTTTTATAATAGACTCACTAATAATATGTTCTAAATCAGTTAATTGGTTAATAATAATTACATAAATTTGCATTCTTTCAGGTTGAAATGGTAAAAGTATACTTTCAAACTAACATATTTGACATATTTTCACCAAACATGATTATATACTTGTCAATGTATGAAACATTTTTACCAAAAAAAAAAAAGTTATCTAGGCCCTACTGCTCACACTTTTTTCATACATGTAATACCAAAATAATAGTATATATTGGAATTAGCATAAGGATTCCTACCGTGGAAGCAATTTGTTAGAAAAATCTAATTATATATTTTCACTTGAAGTTATTTTTTAAGGATAGGAACACCTATAATCTGTCTTGAAAAATTCTTAAGTTTATAAATATAATTAATGTCATAAGCAATGTTTAAGTCATGATCTAAATAGTGTTCATTATTCACTATTAGCTCAACACTCAAGTTCCTAAAATACAGTTGTAAGAAATGAATAAAAGTATAAATTTCTATCTGTGTTAAGACATTAAATAAATCTTAAAACTTTATGGTGCTAAAAATAATCACCAAGAAAGGTCAAGAGTGAGTAGGAGACTCAGATAAACCATTTAATTTGGTATTCTCAAAGCATACATCATTCCACTGTTTTTGAACTAAGGTATCTAAGCATGTTTTATACACAACTGACATATATTTGGGTTTATATCAAACCAAATATAAATCAAACAGTTTAGATGCCAAGTCAAGTTTGTAGGCATCACACCCTAAGACTGTGATCAGAATTTTTAATATGTGAAATTAATGACAACAATTATCAGCTAAATGCTTGATAAGCACTTGCTTTCTAGCAGGCTCTAAAACAAAATACATAAATTTTAGCATTTAGATACTACTATCCATTCATTTTACAAACACAGAACCTGAGGCTAAAAAAGTGATCTGCTAACATTCCTAACATGTAGCAGAGACAGACATAGTATTTTAGTTTTAATCTTTTTACAAAGTACCCGGTTGGGACTAGCGGGTGGTGTGGTGGTTAAGGCACTGGGCATTCCCACATGGCCAACCGGGGTTCGAGTCCTGGACCTGGTGGCTTGCTTTCTCACTTCCTCTCTCTCTCACTCTCACGCTCTGTCTCTCTCTGGTCAAATTAAAAATCAATAAATGAAGAGTAGGAGACTCAGATAAACCATTTAATTTGGTATTCTCAAAGCATACATCATTCCACTGTTTTTGAACTAAGGTATCTAAGCATGTTTTATACACAACTGACATATATTTGGGTTTATATCAAACCAAATATAAATCAAACAGTTTAGATGCCAAGTCAAGTTTGTAGGCATCACACCCTAAGACTGTGATCAGAATTTTTAATATGTGAAATTAATGACAACAATTATCAGCTAAATGCTTGATAAGCACTTGCTTTCTAGCAGGCTCTAAAACAAAATACATAAATTTTAGCATTTAGATACTACTATCCATTCATTTTACAAACACAGAACCTGAGGCTAAAAAAGTGATCTGCTAACATTCCTAACATGTAGCAGAGACAGACATAGTATTTTAGTTTTAATCTTTTTACAAAGTACCCGGTTGGGACTAGCGGGTGGTGTGGTGGTTAAGGCACTGGGCATTCCCACATGGCCAACCGGGGTTCGAGTCCTGGACCTGGTGGCTTGCTTTCTCACTTCCTCTCTCTCTCACTCTCACGCTCTGTCTCTCTCTGGTCAAATTAAAAATCAATAAATGAATAAATAAAAAATAAAATAAATAGCTATTTAAAAAAAATAAAATAAAAAGCACCTGGTTAATTCCCACAATAATAACACAAAATTAGGAACAAAGTCTGCTTTATATAGATTATATTGGAATATTTACATATAAAGTATATGAAAGCACCTCTAGTACTTTCAAATAGTTGGTAAACAGAACCACTTAAGTAGAAATTGAATTACAATCATAAGTCATTATGTATGATATACCAAGTAGCCCAATTCCTTCATTTGATTAAATTTGAATTATTTGCCCAAAATCACGTAGCTCCAGCTTGGGGCAAAATTGGTGCTAAAAATCTGCAAGTATAGCCTTTACCTTGTTTACTAGATAGCACTTTTTATATAAGTATAATATGAAATATGCACATAATATTGCAATTAATACCAATTTAGACATTCATTATTTGCATAGAAAACAGTTTTGGTGTTAAGGAAACAAACTACAACTTAGCCTCTAATATCCTGAAGCAGGGAACTGTACTCCTAAATTTGTCCTACAAAAGGATATTAGGGTGATAGTCATCGAATGCCATGTCCATGCTTTCAGGCTCATAAAGAAACAGTTACTTCATTGTTTTAGCAGTTTTTCTAACAAATTCTAGTATTTGGGAAAGAAGCCAACTTACTATAATCCACATGTAATGGATGGTACTTTCCAACAGACAAGAACATATAACAAAATTAAATAATTAAATAGAATATTTTTCAATAGCTTTAATTTCATGTCTCTTCTACTTTTCAACCACTGGTTCTCCCCTTTCCACCCCAACTCCTTAACTCCAAGTCCTATGGCCCACAACCTAACATAAAACATAGGGCAAATAAATTACTTAATCTCTCTCAATGTTGTCATCTGTAATAGACAGTGAAGTACCTTCTTAAATGCTCAAAGGCTAAACGACTTGATGTATTCTAAACTATTTGCAACAGTGCCTAATACATAGTATTTTCTCAATACAAACTGTTTTTACTGCCATGGTCCTTGCTGCTTTCTAATCTACCTCTGCTTTCTTTCAAATACATGGAAAATACATAGGAACCAAATAACCTCAGCATTTCCTTCTGAAGCATAAATCAGTTAGTTTGCCCTTGAGTAGACAGATGGCTCAACCTTAAGTGGCTTGTTACCAAGAACTTTTCCAGGACATGTATAGTCACTTTCCAGTTTGCTATCATGCTGGGACCCAACATGAGCTTAAGAGCTGAGTGCATCTAAATGTTTTCCAGTGAATAAAGTCTACCATATTATTTAATATTTTCTACTAATTGCTATTTGGACTTAGGTTTGAGAGTGAATTTAAAAATCTTGGAAGATATTTTTCTTAAATTTTCAGCTCATTTCAAGTCATATTCAAATGATGGAGTACAACAGATACGAATTTAAAATATGGCTCAACTTTAGCAATTACTTAAACTCTCAAAACCTCAATTACTACATGTGTAAAATGATGAAAACATTTACATTTCTTAGAACTACTGTATGCATCAAACGAAATTATATATCACTTGGTACAGTGTCCAACAAATAGTGTTTAAAAATGGTAACTATTATTATTACTAATACCAGGAAACACATATAGTATTTCTATAGAACACATTTCTTTCTAACTTCTTATAGACAAAGCATGTTTTCATAATTTTAAAATGAGAAAATAAATGAATTTTTACTGAAATCATACTGCTCTCATTTTCTCCAGTATGAAAAATAGGGCAAAATATTCTGCAGACTTTTCCATTAAAATAACCTTGTAAGCCTTTAGAGAAAACATCAAAGGGTTTATCAAGATCTAAATTTAACTATATACTATTTAATCACAACAGTACCTCCAAACATATTGTACCAAACAATGCAAGGTTAAAAGTGATTTGTTCTAGAATTCTAACTTTCAAAAATGTCCAAATTGGAAGGGCAACTCAGAGATAACCAAACTACCACATTTATTGCCCAAAAATAATGACAAGTACACTACAAATGCTTTCAATATATGATCATTTAATGCTTGCAAGTCTGTTAAATCAATTTTCATTCTAAATTAAATTCTACCCAAAAAATTACTATTTGATTAGAAAGATCTCTATATATACCTTTTTGATAACGACATAACTTCTTCCTCTTAAATCCTCTTTCAGGTTAATAATATTTATAAGCACTATAAACTTACTGAAAGCATTACTAAGCTGATCTCCATAGATGACAGAAAATCTTAACATTCTAATTTTAAATACATCACTCTTCTTTTAGAAAATGTGTTCAAAATCAGCTGGGTGTTCCTAAGAAGAACTGGCCAGGGTAGGCTGCTAACATCAAGAGGTTAGCATTCCCTGCCAGTTTGAGCATATGCCTGAAACCACCAAGCTGCTGTTGAATAGGGTCAGTATTGTCAATAGTGACGCTCAGGCCACATAGAAAAGAGGAAAACAAGGAGACACTAAGCACCACAAACCAAGTGGGAAAAGCAGAATATGGAAAATTCAGTGAGTCACAAGTCTTGCTTAGTACTATGGGAACATAACAAAACTGACCTCACCAATCTCAGCTTTCTCTCAGTCCGCAAACACAACATTAATTAGGCCTATTGATATAGTTTTAGTTTTGCTCTCCTTCTGCCACGCCTATGACACCCACGCATCTTCTCTTTTTCCCTCCACCCCTTCACACCGCCCACCATCGCTCAAATAAGGACAATGGTTGTAGAGCTGCTTCTCTAAGTAGCACATAATCCACGCCCACACGCCAGAGCGGAGAAGCATGACACTGACAGTTTTCAGACCCTACGGATCTTTCCAAGTCGTGGCGCCTCCACACAACTCAGAGAAGGAGGTGAGTCGAAAAGGCAAAGCAGATAGGTTCAACCTAAGATCAAGTAATGTGGGACTCTCTGACCCTTCCCCTTTCACAGGTGGACCAAAGAGCTGAGGCTGGAACCTCCGAGAACAGAACTGGGAAATCCATCAGCCCTTGTGGGGCGGGGGAGGGGGGCCAGAAAGGGGCCTCCAGAACCCCAGAACCAACCCTACCACTGTGCAGGGACATCAAGCGGACGAGAAGGAGAGACTAGGTCAGCGCGCACCACAGCCGGGTCGGACTAGCCACCCGGGCAGAGCTCTTAGGCCACTCGGCGTGCGGCCGGAGCACGGGGAGAAGCAGGCGAGGGAGAAAAGCTCAGCGCACCTCCCCTCAGGGGAGCCCTCCCAACTGCCCCAACTTGCCCTCGTTCTACCTGTGGGAAGTGGGCGCAGCCCGGCCCTGGAGTCCACCCCTGCCAGCCTCGGCCGCCACCGCGCTGGCTAACTCCGGCGCAGGCC
>NW_006159807.1:1182349-1187251 GCF_000334495.1 Tupaia belangeri chinensis | reverse complement strand
GCCCCCCCGCCGTGGGGCTCCCTCCGGAGCAGGCAGCAGCAGCCACTGACAGAGCGGTGGGGCCGGCCAACTCCTTCCCATCAAACCCCGCGCTCCCGCAGTCAGCCAATCAGCTCGGGGCCTGGCGCGCGCCGCTCCCCGTCACGTGATTGGGTCCGGGCAGGCAGTTGGGGAGGGCGAGCGGGGCGGTTGGCTTGCGGCTGTGTCTGTGGCCCCCGCGGGGGCTGCTTGTCGTCACGTCGCAGGGGTGTATTGCTATTTGTTATGACTCTTACTTATGCAACTGTTTCTTACCCTTACTCTGCCTCCTTACTTTCTTTTCCTTTAAAGCGTGTTCTGATAATTCTTGCTGAACAGAGAAAACCCTGAAACTGGACCAGGTGGTCCCAGACCGCTGCTGGAGACAAGCGTGGAGATGACAAAGGTTGGAGAGTTGAGGGCGGAGACGGGTGTGTCTGGAGCAGCGTCGGTCCTGAAGAGTCCCGGGTTAACTGTCATCCAGCAAGCAGCAGAGCGAGTTAAACTAAACAGTTTATAACAGGCCAGTTGGCAAACCAAAAGAGAAAATTCAGTCGACCCTCCCTCCGCCCCCCCGCCGAAGTATTTGAGGCTTTTGTCACTCACAGACGTCAAAAAAGGTCATTTGTTGACTGAACACTTACATCACCAGTGTGAGGTTGACTTCAAACGCCAATGATGTTCATTTCAAACCTGTGGATAACAACATAAGCTAAGTTATTTTTTATCTTAAACTCACCTCAAGAACACTCCAGAGGTCCTGATATGTGGCCCATGAAAAACCATCCAGCCTATATTTGACTTAGATTTGAATCATTGCCTAAACAATGATAAGTTTCCTAGTCTAACCACAGGATATTCGAATGAGAAAAGTACTAGAGATACATGAACAGTAACATGGAGAAGAGTAGGGAAACTTCAGGGAAGTTTATTATTATTTCTATCACATTTTTCCTTTGTGATATGTTTTACCCAGGCGCAAATATTTTTCATGTGGCTTTTCCCCCCTATTTTGGTTAAATGCACGTGTTAAAAATTTTAAAGTTTCTGTTTTAAAGAGTATAATTTTAATTTGCTTTGTTTAAAGTTTAACAAGGTAAGCCAGTAAAGAAAAGAAATGGAACATAGTATCCAGTTGGCAAAAAATAATTCATTATACTGGAAGCTATCAGTATATTTCACTGTGAGCTGCTTACACTAAACGCTATAATCTTTGGTTACTGTTTTGTAAATAGGAAAGGATGAAGGGAAGGAGAACTAACCCCCTGGTTAGTGGTTCAGGGCACACTGAAGTCTTGTTCCACTATACAAATAAATTTCACCTCAGGAAATTTCTCCTTTCCTAAGAGAATAGGAAGAATGATTTTTCCACTTACTAGTGATTTGTTCTCTAGTTTTCCCTGAGCCACCAAAGTCCATTGTGAAGGAAAGAAAAATAGGTAGCTGAAGAAGTTGACCTAATAGTAGTAGGGAGTAGAACAATGTTTACTAGAGGATGAGGAGGGTGGGGAGAGGGGATAAGGAGATGTTGGTTAACAGAAAAGTACAATTAGGTAAGAATAAGTTCTGGTGTTCTATAGCATATTAGGATGACTATAGTTAACAATAACCTATCAAATATTTTAGAATAGCTAAAAGAATGTTGAATGTTCTCAACACAGAGTAATGATAAATATTTTGTTACAGATATGCTAATTACACTTTGTATTTATGTATCTAAAAATCACACTGCATCCCATAAATGTGCACAAGTAAAGATTCAAGAGTTCCAAAAACAGAAAAGAAAAGCAGGGGAGAGAGAAGAGTTGGTCCTGAAGAGTCCCGGATTAACTGTCATCCAGCAGGCAGCAGAGCAAGTAACACTACACAGTTTAAAAGAGGCCAGAGAAGATGCAAGAGAGTCCAAAAACCTAATCCTGATACAAAATTCCTAAGGGAATTATTGCTTTAGGAAGAGGAGAGATTCTGGCAAGGAGAAGTACAGAAGTATTTCATCATTAACTGTCTTAATCACCCAAACAACTTTTTAAGGTATCGTTTTTCAAATAAGGAAACTGAAAAGTAGAAGGAGTATGTATACTGTTTATATATACAGTGCCTCTCTTATATCAAGAGGTAAAAGTTTGTTAAGCAAATTGAAAGACATTACCAATAGGGAAATCAGCATATGCACTATATGACTATACTACAGACTACAGCAGGATTCCATTTATTGTTAAATGCTAAGTATACAAAGATAAATAAAACAGCTGCTCTAAAGCGGTTGACACTACTAGGAGAAACTTTAAAAAAATAATAAGACAATAAATATGTGCTGTGACAAAGGCTAATGGTCAAGGTTTTGAAAAAATAAGAAGACAACAGAAGCATGTGAGAAAGCCAATAAAGGTGTGTCCTTAGCAAATCCAAATATTAAAAGAGTTATGCCTCTGGAGCCAGCAGATGGCATGGTGTTTAAGGTGTGTGTGTGTGTGTGTGTGTGTGTGTGTGTGTGTGTGCCTCTCTTGGAGGGCATACATGCCCTGGAGCAAATTTTAAAATAATAAATTATTTTTTTTTAAATAACTATGCCCTTACTCATCCTAATACTCTGATGGGATAGAATCTAAGGAAGTAAAATCCGAAGTACAGTAGAGGGGCCCAGCCACAGTGGCATATACCGCTTGATGTTACAACTGCACAAACTGAGAGAAGCCACATGGGAGGCCTAGGTTGATTCACTAGCTCACCCTAAAGCTGGGCACAGTGGTACATGCCTATAGACCCAGCTACTCAGGAGCTGAGGCAGGACTGTGACAGACTGACTGAAAGTGAAAGAAAAATCTGGAAAACCTTGAAAGAGGAAAAAACTACTCTAGGCAATGGAATTCTAAATGGACTAATTCAAATAATAAGTTGAATTTATATGGGTGTCATGTGAGTTTACAGTAAGAGCATTCATTGATTTAGTCAGAGGTTAAGGAAGAAGTCACACCTGAATAGAGATTTAAAAGGTGAGAAACTGAAGAAGGGGAAAAAGGGAAACAGAGGGAATATCATGTGTACAGCCTTTTGTAAGGGAGAAATATTGCAAGCCTGAGGAAATGAAAGAAGTCCATTGTGACTGGAGCATAGACTGCAGGGTGAGAATACAACAATATGAAGCTGGAGACCAGACTAGCAGGGTCTATTGGCCATGTGGAACCTTAATCTGTTTCTGAAAAAGAAAAAAGAAAAAGTGGCACAATTTGTAATCTGTTCTTTTTTAAAAAAAAAACAAAGAGATGGAGGGGAGTTGATGTTTGGTGTCGGTGTTTTGGAAAGATCACTCCATTTGTAAGAGTACAAGTAGAGCCAGCATTGAACAAATTAGGATTTATGAGAGAGGTGGTTAGTGTTAGTAGGAGTTAGATTAGATTAGGGTAGGAATAAGGAGATGGGCGCCTAAGTGGGGGAAATGGAATAATCAGAAAATAAAATAAGAGGTCTGGGTGATGGATTTAAATATGGTGGAGCGGAGAACAGGAGAGAGGAGAGTCAGAGATGACTCGGGATTTCTGGAAGGCCCAGTGGGTGAATAGTAATGTCATCACTAAAATATGGGGCCTCTGAGAGAAAGGTTTGAGGGGAGATGGTGATTTAAATTCAGACATGGAAAATTAAAGATATTTTTATGATTTGAAAGGAAGTTGTCGACCGAGCTAAGATGTAAAGCACTAAGAAGAACTCTGGGCTGGAGAAAAACAAAGTGGTTTAAAATCTGTTCTTTTTTGCAGGGCACTTGTTTTTCAAAACACAAATATAAATAAGATGTTTTATTTTTTTAATTATTTATTTAACTTTATTCATTCATTCATTTTTAATTTGACTAGAGAGATACACAGAAAGAGAAAGAAATAGAAGGTGAGAGACCAAGCCACCAGGTCCAGTAATCGAACCGTGGTCAGCCATGTGGGAGCACCCAGCACCTTAACCACCACGCCACCTGCTGTTCCCAAGATGTTTTATTTTTAAATATTAAGAAAAGAAATTGAAAGTAGAAGTCTCTAGTTTCTCACACTTCACTGAGAATCACCCGTATTAAAAATTCAAATCTTGAGACCCCTTCCCTACAGATTCTGATTCCACTTGTCTAGTAAACTGGGGCCTAGAAACTTGGATTTTAAAAGTGATATTGGTGATTTTTACCATCAGGTTTCTGTGCACAGTGATATTCCAGTACCAGAGGCTACTTGTGCAAGAATCACCAAGATGTTTATTACAACATAGACTCTTGGGCCCTACAGACTAAAAACTCTAGAGACAGAGCAGTTGGAAGGAATGGAGAAATAAAGACAGTACTGTGGCAGGTGGTCCAAAACTTTACAGTTTGTCTTTGACAGAAGTGTCCTATGCTCTCCACTGGGCAGCTTAGTAGAAAGTGCACATCCTTTGTTGGATGATGCATATTCAGGTAGCAGGCAGCCCTTGTGGACTGCAGAGTAGCTATGCTGGCTCCTAGCCCAGGCCTCTTGACCTGTCCACTGAAAGTACTTAGCCTACTCAGATATTCTCTTTTTCTACCACTCCTCTCAAAGTCCAGACTTCTCTCTCTGGCCCCCTCATCTTCAGTGTTATGCTCCAACATCCTGTCTTTCCATTCTCCCTAATTCAGGTGTTTTTCAACAAATCTCCCTAGCCAGGGCTGGGCAGGAAAAAAGGGTCAAATGTTTTATTTCACTCTTGCAAAGCCTTTTTTGTTCTTGAGAATTTATTTCAGACGTGTTTTTAAAGACCAAGTTATGGGGCTGACAGATGACATGGTGGTTAAGGTACTAGGTTCCCATATGGCTAACTGCAGTTTGAGTCCCAGACCTGACAGCTTCCTCTCTCTCTCTCTCTCTCTCTCTCTCTATCTCTCTCTCT
>NW_006159807.1:1163563-1181692 GCF_000334495.1 Tupaia belangeri chinensis | reverse complement strand
AGTGTGAGACCCACACCCGCGAGCTCCCTCTCTCTCTCTCTCTCTCTCTCTCTCTCTCTCTCTCTCTCTCTGTTTCTGTCTCTCTCTGGTCAAATGAATAATAATAATTAAATTGAATAAATAATTATTTAAAAAATTTAAAACCCAAGCTATATTAGGGAGGAAAAACTTTTTCTCTATCCTCTTATGTTTTTTCTTTAGGTGCCTGAAAGTTAAACGACCCCCCCCCAAAAAAAAAGAGGAAAAAGCATTTAATTACATATGTATACACACACATACACAGGAACCGACAACAAAATGTGACTCAAGAAAATGGTTAAAATTTGGAGCTTATATACCATCTTAATACAGGGTAGGAGAAGTAGAGGGACACTTCTAGGAGGGGGAAGAAAAATTACTTTTTCAAATTAAAGGAGCAGGGAAAGGACACTTACAGGAAAACAAATGATGTTTTAGCAAGATAGATGAACCCTTAGAAGAGGATGGAAGAGAGGATTTCCAGGGAATAAAAAATGAAGATTGTCTACTGATAATTCATCCTCCAACCCCCCGTCTCTAGTGGAGAGGCAAAGGGCTGGCCTTCAGAAGAAGACTCCTCCAGTCAGCTGAGAACTAGTGCTTTCAGGGAATAAGAGAAATGAAGATTGTCTACTGGTAATTCAGCCTCCAGCCCCCCATCTCTAGTGGAGGGGCAAAGGGCTGGCCTTCAGAAGAAGATTCCTCCATTCAGCTGAGAACTAGTGCTTTCAGGGGATAAGAGAAATGAAGATTGTCTACTGATAATTCAGCCTCTAGCCCCCAGTCTTGAATGGTAGGACACCCATCTATCCTTCTCTCTGTCTCTTTCTGTCTGTCTCTGTCTTCTCTTTTTCTTTTTTTTTTTTTTGGAATTTTTTCCTTTTTAAAATGTTTTAAGGTAAAGTATTCTCTTGGCTTTCAGATCCTCCTTTATCTTGCTGTCTCTCTTTTCCCTCTCCCCTCTAAGACAGACAAAGGGTCAGGCCTTCAGAAGAAAATTCCTCCATTCAGCTGAGAACTACTGCTTTCAAGCACATGGTGCAGTTTCTATTTTTTGCTTTTTAAAAAAAATTAATTTTGGGGGGACCAGCAGTTAGCATAATGGCTGTGTTGCTGGACTCCCATGTAGTCAACCACGGTTCAAGTCCCAGACCCAGTGGCTTAAACTCACGCCGGGTGTGTGTGCGTGCATGCCCAGGATCCCAAGAGGAGAATGGAGGAGAAGGGATTGCGGCATGGCCAGCTCCCCTAGGGGGTGATTTCTCGCTTTCTGTCTCTCTGTCTTTCTGGCGAGCACACGCACCCTATAGCAAAAACCTCTCCCCCCACAAAAAAATTAATTTTTTTGGTTGTGTTTTCATTTTTTTCTTCTTTTTCTCTATTTTTTTCTTTTTTTCTCTCTACCTCTGTTCTCTTATTCTCTTTCTTTTACCTCATCACTTTGCTGCTCAATCTCCATTCACTGAGTGTCTAGGCAGATCTAAGAGAACCATAGCCAAACATCCAAATACTATAATAATCAGCATATTCCTCAATACCCACTGAATCTGCCACACAAAGGGATAAAAACAGAATAGCAGGGACCAGCAGATGGCCTGATGGCTACATCACTGGACTCCCATGTAGTCGACCACAGTTCGATTCCTGAATTCAGTAGCTTAAACTCATGCCGTGTGTGTGTGTGTGTGTGTGTGTGTGTGTGTGTGTGTGCATGTGTGCCCAAGATCCTGAGAGGATAGAGAATGGAGGAGAAGGGGAGAAGGGATTGCAGTGTGGCCATCCCCCCTGGGGGCATGATTTCTCACTCTCTGTCTCTTTCTGGTGAGTGTACGGACCCCATAGCAAAAAAAAAAAAAAAAAGGAACGACAGAGATTGCAGATCACTTGCTCCTGCTCACCCCTTAATGTCAAATTGAACTTCTAGAAATTAGAAATTAGGAAGAAGCATATGACCCATCAGATGACTAGAAATCACTGCAACTGCACAAGAAATATGAGAAACCAAGATAATACTCCCCAAGAGAAAAGAATAATTCCTCTTCATTCATAGTCAGTTCAATGGAAATCATGGAAATGTCTGATAAAGAATTTAGAATATTCATAGTGGCAAAGTTAACAGAGATTCAAGAGAAGAGAGACAAGAAGATGCAAGAGAAGAGAGACAAGAACTCCAGAAGAGGCAGGAGAATAGAGCTGAGGAGTTCCAGGAGGTGGGGAGGTTCTTGCATGATCTGAAAGAGGAAATCTTCCTGGCTTTAAGTCTTAAGCAAAGTTCTCTTAACATTTTTTCATTTTGATTTGTTAAAGCTAAAACTGCCTTTCTTGAAATTAAAAAACATTAAAAAATACCTATTTAATGACCACAGTAAGCTATATAGCCTCAGCTAGGTGCTATTCTATAGTAATATTCATTCTCTCACAGCTTCATGCCTAAATTCAAACATTTGTTCACAGATATTTATATGTCAGCTGAATTTGCTATTGAAATTAGTTAGATCAATTAAGATACTTTGTTAACCAATAAAATGTAGGAGAAAAAAAATGGAAAGCAACTGCAGATACCAGAGATAGACTGGGAGGAGGGTAGGATATGGCAGAAGGTGAGAAATGGGGGGAGGGGGGGAATATATATATATATATATATATATATATATATACACACACACATATATATGTACACACACACACATGTATATATATATATATACACATATATATGAAACAAGAAATGGGAAATTACTTGTGATGATAACATGTATGACTAAGCCACTATACAGTGTATTCTGGATGGGAAACTCCATCTTCTCTGATGATGTTCAGTAATGAATGCAAAATAAATAATACTTAAAAAAAAAAGAGGATGGAAGATATGGCAATTTTGTAAGTGTGTGTGGGTGTGGTGCCAACTTTGCCTCTCTAAGAAGACAATATTAAAGTTGTTTCCAGGAAGAGATTTATGACCATAAGTTCTTTTGATAAGGTTTGCTTTTAGGCAGATAAGGGATTTCAGCTCAGAAGTTTTTATGACACCATGGCTTATTTTGGACCCCTTCAATTGTTTGTCCTCTTTGTAATCAACAAGTTTATTCTCTTGCTGCAATAACTCTAATAAGTCTCTGGAAGGTACTACAGATGCTTCTGACTAGGAGAAGAATAGGGAAGTATGAAGAAAAAAGAGATTAGAATTGGTGTGTGTGTGTGTCATCACAAACATATAGAAAAGTTTATAAAAGTGTATTGGGACCAGCAAATGTTGTAATGGTTACATCCCTGGATTTCCACATGGCCGACTGTGGTTTGCCTCCCAGACCCAGAGGCTCGAAACTCAAACTGGGCACTTGCTTGAGTACCCAAAATCCTGAGAGGGGAATTGAGAAGGGATTGCGGTGTGGCCATCCACCTGGGGAGTTGATTACGCACTTTCTGTCTCTTTATCTCTCTGTCTCTCTGGAAAGTGCACACTTCCTATAGCAAAAATCTCTCTACAAAAAAAAAAAAAAAAAACAAGTGTATTGGCCCAGCTGTGGCAGGGCACACTGCTAAGATGCCACATGCCATAGGCTTTGACCACATGGGAGATCCTGGTTCAATTCTTGGTCCAACCTAAAGTAATCCCTGCAACTCAGGGAAGCTGCGGATGGAAGATCTCAAGCTTGAGGCTGGCCTGGATAACACAGCAAAACCCTGTCTGAAAAAAAAGTTGAGTATGGTGATACAGGCCTTTAGTCTCAGCTGGGAGACTGAGGCAGGAGACTCAGATATGGCACAATCCTGTCTAAAAGACATTTTTTGCTGTAGGGCTCATGCGTTCACCAGAGAGACAGAAAGCTAGATATCCCCTCCACCCAGGGGTATGGCCACACAACAGTCCCTTCTCTTCCATTCTCCTCTCGGGATTTTGGGCATGCATGCACACACACCTGGCATAAGTTTCAAGCCACCAAGTCCAGGATTCAAACCACAGCTGGCTACATAGGAGTCCAGTACCTTAACCACATCCTGGCCACCAAAAAAAGGGTTATTAATGAAGTCAAGTTTATCACTCTTTTTCTTCATGATTAGTAATATTTGTATCCTATTTGAGAAATCTTTTTCTACCTTTAGATCATTAAGACTTATACATTATCTTCTAAAATTATAATGCTTTGCTTTTCAAATTTTGTCATAGCAAGACCTGAAATTAGTTTATTTATGTATGGAGAAAGGGAAACATCTAGAGTTCCCTATCCCACTTCATGTGAAAAATTAAACCAGCACCATTTACTGAAAGGTGGTCCTCTCCACTCTACCCTTCAGTGCTATCTTGGTCATAAAACAACTAATGACTTATGTGTGGATTTGTTTCTGACACTGATATTCTTTTCTATGCATATATTATCCCTTTTATATACTGCTGGATTGAATATGCTAATATTTAAGATATGGAAGATTGTGACAAATGAAACTGGTCTGTAGTTTTTCTTTTTTTTATATATTCTTTTGGTATAAGGCACATGCACTCGCTGGAGAGACAGAGACATGGAAAGTGAGAAATTACCTCCCAGAGTTGATGGCCACACCACAAGCCCTTCTCCTCTTGGGATTCTGAGCACACATGCACATGCATCCGGTGTGAGTTTAAACCACCAGGTCTGGGATCAAAACCACAGTTGACTATGTGGAAGTCCAACAACATAACCAATATGCCATCTGCTGATCCCTGTAGTTTTTCTTTATGGTGATGTTTTTCTCTGGGTTTGGCATCAACGTTATACTAACTAGACTCCTAAGATGAATTGGGGGGAAGGAATATACTGAAGAGAAAGATGGAGAAAAAAACTCAGGCTGCTATGAATCATGAACCAATACATGAATTACTAGACTGTTGATGGAGTTTTGACAAACCTCTGAAATCAGACAACTGGAAATTCTAATTATACAGGCATTTCTTACAAAACTTAAGAGGTAGTTTTCTCAAATAATAGAAACTAAACCAAATTCCTTATCCAAGCCTCATTATTCCATACATAATATATGTAAAAATAGACAAAATTCCATACAGATCTATGTAAAGCTGAATTGTGAATAACTTTAAAAGTTTAAGAATTTTTTCAGATACAGAGTGAAAAAAACTCACTTTAGAAGATGCATATATTTGGGGCCAACAGCTAGTGTGATAGTTAAGGTACTGGACCCCATGTGGCCAACTGCAATCCAACTCCCCTGACCTGGCAGCTTGAAACTCAGACTAGACCTGTGTGCATGTGTATCCAGAAACCTAGAAAAATGGAGGAGAAAGAATTGCAATATTGCCACGCCCCCTTGGGGGATGATTTCTCACTTTCCCTCTCTGTCTTTCTGGTCTCTCTCTCAGCAAGTGCACATGCTCTATGGCAAAAAACTAAAAAAAAACATACAAAGAAAAAATGCTTAAGACAGCTGGATTCCCACATGGCTGACTACAGTTAGAGTCCTGGACCCAGTGGCTTAAAAAACACGTCAGGCACATCTACTCAGATTTGCCCAAAATCCCTAGAGGAAAATGGAGGAGAAGGGATTGTGGAGTAGCCATCAAGATTTTTGGCATGCACACACACACATGCTTGGCATGTTTTTCATGCCACAGGGCCAGGATTTGAACTGTAGTCAGCCATGTAGGATCCAGCACCTTAACCACTGCTGTACTGGTCTTGCACTATCCTGTGACTTTTCTAAAATGATTTATTAGTCCTAGGAGCTCTTTTGTAGGTTCCTTGGGGTTTTCTATGTAGAAATTTACATAACCTGGGGCCAGCAGGTGGCACAGAGGATAAGGCAACTAGGTTACCCATAGGTGACTGAGCTGTTCGAGTCCTGGACCCTGTGGCTTAAAAATCATGCTGGGCTGTGAGTGCATGCACACCCAAAATTCCAAGAGGAGAATGGAGGAGAAGGGATTGTGGCATGGACATACCCCCTGGGAGAGAGGTGATTTCTCACTTTCTGTCTCTCTTTCTCTGGCTAGCATTATAATTTAAAAAGAAAATTACATAACCTGAGCAGAGGTTTATTTTTTTCTTACAAACCATACGTTTTTGTTTTGATGTATTTGTTTTTCTTGCCTTGTGCACTATTTAGTACCTCCAGTACAATGCTGGATAGGAGTGGTTAAACCCAACACTTGAAAAAAATTCCTGGTACTGTGGGTGTGCATGTCCCAAATAATGGGGCATAGTCACACTGCAATCCCTTCTCTCTTATCTCTCCAACATACCAAGATTTGGGACATGTGCACCCACACTACCAGCATGTGGGTGGGTCCCTTTTTTTTTTTTAGAGACAAATTTTTTATTAGTTTACTGAGGGTCAGTAGGGTTAGTAGTGATAGACCTGCTATTTTTTTTTCCTAATTATTTTATGAGTCAGAGAGAGAGAGAGAGAAATACAGCACCGTTGACAGGGTCTTGTTGCCACAATCCACCCCAGCCAGTCTGAATCACAGGCACATGCATTCCTAGCATACTTAAGGAGGTCTCCAGACATGAACAGATAAGCTTCCCATGTGGGTCTGCTTTGCAGAACATCGTGTTTTTACTACTACAGCACTGTCCAACACCAATATCTTTTCTGTTTGATATTGGTTATTTGTGTCTTCTTTTTCTCTTATTCAGTCTAGTTAAAAATTACCCATTTTATTTTTTTCAGAATTAAGTTTTCATTGATTTTCTGTTTCCTTGATTTTGTCTATTTTTCTGTTTGCAATTTAATTAATTTTTGCCCTTTATCATTTCCTTTTTTCTGCTTGCTTTGGGTTTAATTCACTTTTCTTTTTCTTTTTTGGGGGTGGAAGTTTTGATCGTTGACATGATACTTTTTTATTTTCTAATATTAGCAATTCTACAGATTTTTACTAACCACTGTTTTAGTTCCATCCCCATATTTTGAAGATCACATTTTCATTTTTCTTCAGACAAGATATTTTCCAATTTCCCTTGTGACTTTCTCTTTTACTCGTGACTTAACTTAAAATTGTGCATGTTAAGTGATATATACAAAAGAATCCTTTTGTTATTGATTTGTAGTTTGTTTTTAAACTTACTTCTTCCATCAGTGAGAGACAGAGAGAGGCACCAACAACATGGTCTTTGCGCTGCAGTTCACCCCCCAGCTTCAGTCTCAGATCATGTGGGCACCCACACAGCGTGTTCACAGAGGTGTCTGGATGCAAATTTGGAACCTCCCCATGTGGGTCAGCCTCACAGAGCATTTCATTAATGCTGTGCCTCCATCCAGACCCCAGTTTAATTATTTCACGATCCAAGATCATGCTTAGTATGGTCTTAATTATTTTAAATTTGTTACAGTTTGTTTTACTAGCCAGAATATAGTTTTTCTAGATGAATGTTCCATGCACATTTGAAAAGAATGTATATAGTAATGTTGATTAGGGGGGGTGTACTCTATAAATGTCAATTAGGCATAATTGGTCAAAAGTATTTTCAGTCCTTATGACTTTCATGTCCTTTCATGTCCTTATGACTTTCTGTCAGCTTCTATCAATTACTAAAAATAGAGTGTTAGAGTTTCCATCTATAATTGTAAGTTTATCCCTCTCTTTATTTCTACTATGTTTTGCATCATACATTTTGGTTTTTTTTTTTAAGAATTATTATTTATTTAATTTATTTTTTTAATTTGCTATAGGGCTCATGTGCTCACCAGAGAAAGACATAGAGAGACAGAGAGAAAGTTTGAAAATAACCAGCCAGGTCCAGGACTCAAACCACAGTCAGTCATATGTGAGTCCAGTACCTCAACCACCATGCCACCTGCTGTTCCCACATCAAGAAACTTTGTTGGTAGGTACATACATATTTAAGATTTTGTCTTCTTGGTGAATTCACCATTTTTCACTATGTAATGTGTCCTTAGATTTTTAATAGTATTAATTATTCTGAAGTGTATTCTGTCAAAAATTTATTACTCCAGCCTTGGTTTAATTATTTATTGTGCATGTACTTTTACTTGTATTTTTACTTTTAACCTATCCTATGTCTTTATACTTGGGTTTCTGGTAAACAAAATATGGCTGGATCTTGTTTTTTTAATACAATTTTACAGTATCTGTTTTTATAGCTATTTAGGGTTGTAATTTTTTTTTACTCTTTTTTTTTTTTTAGAGAAGTTTTTGTTATAGGGCGTGTGCACTCGCCAGAAAGACAGAGAGAGACCGAGAGACAGAAAGCAAGAGATCACACCACAGGGGAGATGGCCACACTGCAATCTCTTCTTCATTCTCCTCTTGGGATCTTGGGCACGCACACACAAACACCTGGCGTGAGTTTAAGCCACCAGAACCAGGACTCAAACCACATTCAACCACATGGGAATCCAGCAACATAGCCATTATGCTAACTGCTGGTCCCTAGGGTTATAATTTATACACAGACAACTGCATGTATTTAACATATATAATTTGAAGAATTCAGCATATACATACTGTAAAGAACTCTTAAAACTTTATGTTGCCTTGGCATTTATATTGAATATAGGCTTAACTTTTTTTTTTGAGAGAGAGGTTTTTGCTATAGGGTAAGTGTGTTTGTCAGAAGGAGGGAGAGAGACAGAAAGAGAAAAAAATCACCCCCAGGGGGGATGGCCACACCACAATCCCTTCTCCTCCATTCTCCTCTTGGGATTTTGGGTATGCACGCACATGCACCTGGCATGAGTTTAAGCCACTGGATCCGGGACTCAAACCGCAGTCAACCACATGGGAGTCCAGTGACATAGCCATTACACCAACTGCTGGTCCTTAGGTTTAACTTTTTCATACCAGAGCAGAGCTTAGTCATTCTTGAGAGAGTTTCTAGTTCTATACTTCCTTCCAGTTCCTCTATATGGTTGATCTAGCTATCTGCTAGTAAGGAGAACAACATTACAGAGTTCTACCTAGGAATTAAAAGTAGAAAATCATACCCAAATGGCCTCATCCAGTGGCCAGAAATAAGAATTTTGAGTCATTTTTCCCTCCTAGCTTATTAGTCTCTGGTTTTCTTCTGCATCCTTTAAATGGACCATTCAGGCATTTGCCCATGAACTTAAAGTGACTCATACCCTATTCTTATATTCTTTTCCCTCTCCTTCTCACCCTCTCTGCCTCCCCTCCTTCTATCTTTGCCTGACTTCATTCCTTCCTTATGTGGCTCAAGGACAAATGTCTGCCTTCCTGGCTCATTGACCTCTCCCTGCTCAGTAACTATAAGTCTTTCAATTTATTTTCTCTTGCAGTGATATATTGTATTTATGCCTTCCATCTGAAAAACCAGGAACTGACTACCCCAGACCAAGTTTTCTCTGCCACACCAGGGGTAACACAAGGTTGGGCTCTTGGCACCAAAGCAATGGTCAGATAGGCATTGGGCATCAGTTGAACAAGAGCCACACAAGCCTGTTCCAGTTTCAATAAGTTTCTTTCATGAGGGAAACTTAGTCATTGATCAGACAACTAGGCATCAGGCCAAGCAAAACAGGCATCCCATGAGGCCTATCACTGTGCCAAGGACTAATGTGGTGCTGTGCTCCACAGGCTGGGACCACCTGGGAGGCCTGGGTTCAATTCCTAGGTCAATCTAAAGGCCATGTACAGTGCCATATGCCCATAATCCCAACAACTCAGGAAGGCTGAGGCAGGAGGATCTTGAGCTCCAGGCTGGCCTGAACAACATAGCAAGACTCTTTCTAAAAGAGCCAGACATGGTGGTGCACACCTGTGGTCCCAGCTACTCAAAAGGTTGAGCAGGAAGATTACAACGCAGAGAGGCCCTATCTTAAAAACTAATAATGAATATTTTTTAAAAGGAAGTATGCTGTGAAAGATGTATTGTGAAAACCCATGCCCAGCTCCCCTTCCTTTCCCATTAGGTCAATATTGCTAGTTGCTTTGACACTGAAATCCTAATTTAGCTGGGGGCTCACAAGACACACACAACCACCATATCATCACCACAGTCAAAGTAATAAACATATCCAATATCTCCAAAAGCTTCCCTTTATCTCTTTGCTGTGTGTATGTGGTTAAGAACACCTAACATATATGTCTAACATTTTAAGAGTAGAATACCACATATATACATTTTCTCTACCCATTTATCTCAATAGACATTTCAATTATTTCCATATCTTGGCTATTATGAACAATGCCACAATGAACATAGGAGTATAGATTCTTTTAAGATCCTGACTTCAGTTTGTTGGATGTAGAACCAGAAGCATGATTGCTGAATAATGTGTTGGTTCTATTTTTGATTTTTTGAAGTATCTTTAAACCATTTTCCATAGCAACTATACCACCTTACATTTCCATCAGTCCTGTAGAAGGCTTCCAGTTTCTCTACAACCTCACCAACACTTGTCTTTCTTTCTTTCTTTTTTTTATAGTGGCCACCTTAGCAGATGTGAAGTGATATATATTATCTACTTTTTAAATTGATACATTTAAACAGGGCTGACAAATTCAACCTATGGTCACATTCCTCTCTTTTATGTTCCATAAGCTAAGACTGATTCTAGATGAAAATGTAGGAGAAGAAGAAAAAGAGAGTGCTACTCATTGAGATAAATGTATAATCAGGAAAGAGGAGAAGAAAGGGACTTATATGTCCTTTAAAACCTGAAGTATTTATTATCAGCTCCTTTACCAAAAAAAGTTTGATAAACCCTGGTTTCAACCATTTCTATTTAATTCAATTGTTGATATACTAGATTTAAGTTAACCATCTTAGTAATTGTTTTTCTGTCCACTGCATCTGTTTTATGCTCATCTATTCATATATTTTTGGTTCACTTCATATTATCTGCATAATTTTTAGTATTCCATTTTGTCTGCTGGCCTTTTGACTATATCTCTTGATATCATATTCTTAGTAATTGCTCTAGTATTTGCAAAGTATGTACCTAACATTTCATGGCCAACTTAGACTTAGTGTTTTACTAATTTCAGTTAACAAATAAAGACCTTACATGAGTTTGAGACCCATTACCCACCATTATATAACAGTTATCAGATATACTACATGTATGTATCTTAGAAAAAAAGACAATGTCATAATTATTACTTCCAATAAACATACATATTGTCAAAAGTTTAAGCAAAAAAGAAACAATTTGTTATCTTTACCCAGTTATTGACTACTTCTGATTTTTTTTCTTCATTCTTGAAATTCTAAGTTTCCCTCTGGTGTAATTTACATTCAGTCTAAAGACCTTCCTTCAACATTATTTTTAGAGCAAGTCTGGTGGTAAATGAATTCTCTTAGTTTTACTTTATCAGATAAAGTGCTGACATTGTTTTTATTTTAGAAGGACAGTTTCCCTGTATATTGAATCTGAAGCTAACATTTAAAAACATTTAAAAATATTATTCCACTATCTTCTGGATTTCAGGGTTAAAATGAGAAATCAGAAGTCATTCAAATCATTGCTCCCTATAGGTAATGGGTCCTTTTTAATGTAGATATTTCCAAGATGTTTTTAAAGCTTGCTTGATATTGGACTTCTAATGTCCAGAACTGTTAGATGATAAATTTATGGTGTTTTGGCTACCCAAATTGTGGTATTTAGTTATGGCAGCCCTAGCAGACTAATAACATTCATTTTATATTCTTGGAAAAGTTAAAAACTACTTATAGAGTTCTTGATTACGGCAGTAGAGCATAAGAGTAGCCAATTAACCGTTGTTGGTAGAATCTACAATGATGGAGCAGTATTTGGTATCTTGTTTTATTTATCAACTCTTTTATTATGTACATATTTCCCATTATTTCAGTTCATTCTTCATAAACTTTTACAGTTTTTTTTTATTTTTTTTGGGGGGGGAGAAGTTTTTGCTATAGGGCACGTGCACTCGCCAGACAGAGACAGACAGACAGAAAGTGAAATATCCCCCCCCAGGGAGATGGCCACGCCACAATCCCTTCTCCTCCATTCTCCTCTTGGGATCTTGGGCACGCATGCCCACGTGCCTGGCGTGAGTTTAAGCCGCCGGGTTCGGGACTCAAACCGCGGTCAACTACATGGGAGTCCAGCGACATAGTCATTACGCTAACTGCTGGTCCCTACAGGTTTTTAAATTTGAGACATATTTCCAAGTTCTCGTGCAAAAATGAGTTAAATTCAACAATTATTTTTAGAACTCTCATTAAATTTTTAGTATTTGAATAATGATCATTATTTCTGCTATGACTTCTATCTGAATCTGTTTTGTGCTACTATAATGGAATACCTGAGACTGGGTAATTTATGAAGAATAGAAGCATATTTCCTCACAGTTCCAGTAACTGCGAAGTTCCAGATCAAGGTGCCAGCATCTGATGAAGGACTTCTTAACTGCATCCTAACATGAGTGAAAGCATCACACAGGGGAAAAACAGAGCAAGCAGGAGCTCTTTTTGTCCTTATATTAGGGACTCACTCCCACAATAACAAACCTATTCCCATGATAACAGACATCATTAATCCATTTTTGAGGGTATTGCCCCTATGACCCAAACACCTCTCATCAGGCCTTACTTCCCAACATGGCCACATTGGAGATCAAGTTTCCAACATAGGAATTTGGGAGAACATATTTTTTTAAAGAATTGTTTAAGTTTTTTTATTCATTCCATGTAATTTAATTTGATGAGAGAGAGACACAGAGAGAAAGAGAGGGAAAGTGAGAAAGCAAGCCACCAGGGCTGGGACTTGAACCATGGTTGGCCATGTGGGAGTGTCCAGCACCTTAACCACCATGCCACCTGTGCTTTCATAGCACAGTGCAGCTGGGTTGCCAAAATAAGCACCTGGACTATATTTAGAAGTTATTCTTACCCTGCAAAGACTAGCAGTAACCACAAAAGTGGCTATAAGTCATGGAACTATATTCCACAAGACCCAAAAGAGTATATCTCTTAAGTTGGATGCCCCAAATGCCTCAACTCCAAAACCATCCAATAAAAGGAAAAATGTGGAGGGAAAACCAGAATGAAAAGAGACAGTCATCATCACTGATTGGAGTTAAAATTTTAGGTCATCAGAAAAGTCATGGCATATTTTTCTATGTTTTTTAAAGAATTTTTTAAAAATTCATTCATTTAATTTGACCAGAGAGAGACATACAGAGAGAGAGAGAGAGAGAGTGAGAAAGCAAGCCACCAGATCCAGGACTTGAATTGTGGTCCACCACGTGGGAATGTTCAGCGCCTTAACCACCTGATGGCCCCTTCTATGGTTTCCTTTCTTTGGAGGTGGGGGGAGGGACAAACACTAGAGTTTAATGTTCCAACTTAATTGACCTAGAGGCTGGCCTGTCAATATAAAAGATTTTGTTGGGGTCAGCGGCTCTGCGGTTGTATTTCCAACTCATCCCTTGGTTGGTTGTAGTCCTGATGCAGGATCTGCTGTAGGCTGTTGACAGCCATCTTCCTGAGGGCCAAGTTGGGCTGTTCACCCATGCTAGGGGAATACCTGGATGAGGGGAGAGGTTTTTAAAGCCACCGGTAAGTTTGAGAAGTTTCAGTTTCTGTTCCTCACTTCAGAATCAGCAGTTTCCCACTGGACAAACTGGGTTCCTGTCTACTTCCTGGTTTGAGATGCTCTCGTTTTTCCAGATTCACATTGATCTCTTCTTACAAGGCCTTTCGCCTCACCTGGTCTGTGTGCACCTCACACATGTCGCCTTTCTTTTCTAACACCACCTTTAGGTCTGTGTATGGTTCCTCTTCCCAAGTACCTCCTGCTACCCCACTTTCTTCTTTTTCTTTCTTTTGAGAGCTGGCTCCTCAATGCCTTGCTGCTCCACCTTTTACTTGAACATTATTTTCTTCTTGGCCAGGGCCTTATAGCCATCTTTCAGGATGTACTCTGGAGCCTCAACCTTCCCCAGCTTCTTTTTGCTAACTTTTCTAGGGCTGCTCTCCACAGACCTGGAAAGTTTTGAGTTGCCCAGGACAGTGTCTCCTTCCTGGTGGATTTTTCTTCTTCATCTTCCTGCTGTGTTCCCTAGGACTCCCCTACTTCCATTTCTGCCTCAAGGCTGTCTGTTCCTCACCCTTCTTCCCCCCGGAGCAACTGTACAGAGCATCGTCAGGCTGGCAGAACCAAGGGTCCTGACCGAAGAAGGCTGCATTGTCCTTGACCTTCCTGTGTTTTTTTTTTTTTGAGCTTCTTTCAACTTTGGTCAGCTCCTCACTTGGTCTGTGGTCTGGGGAGATCTTCATCCCTTAACCATGGGACACAGTCAGAGTTAACAAGGACTTCCTCTTTGTCGTCTTCTCCCTGAGGACCTCAGAGTGACCAAGGGACTGCTTCCTGGAATTGGGTGACTTGTCTATCCATCCAGCATGCAACCTGGTCTCAGATTCTGAGGGCTACTCACTAAGGGTGCTATGGCCCTTCTTCTTCTTTTTCTTCTTAGAGGCATCTCAGATGTCTGGCCTTGGACCATATTCTTAGAGAGAGATGTGGTTCTTACAGGAGAATTGTCAGAGAAATAATTATCATTGTGTAAAACTGAGTTTTGAGTCTAAGTTTTGAGTCTCTAGTTCTTTGATCATCTTCTCCTTCTCCTTCTTCTTTCCTAGAGTCCAAGGCCCAGGTCTACTTTGTGGGTCTGGGTAATCATTCCCATAGGCCAGACTTCCCTGCTTCCATGTCACCTTCTATGATTTTTCTATACAAAAACGATCATGACTTTTCTGACAACCCAATATCTTACTTGGGAAAATTTTGCAAAGATGCATGATGTAATAAACACATCATTAGAGTCCCTGCCAAAAACGTTCGTAAGAGTTTCTTAGAGGCCCTGAAACTTCATCCTGCTTAGCTTCGGTATAAATCTTCCTCTGGACGTTACTTACAGGCTTAACTCACAATTTCTCTCACTGCCTAGAATGTCTTATCTCTTTTGTGACTTCTGCAAAACCATACTTTTCTTTCAGAGCTTTATTCAAACATCAGTAATTCTCTGAGAAATGATCTAGTGTATTTTGGGGCTTTGATAAAAGACAGGTTTGGATTTCAGACTTGGTTGTACAACATGCTATTTGTGTGCTATAAGTAAATTACTAACTTCTGTATGTTTTGCTGAGTTGTCAGGGTTTTTTTAATTTAATATCTCTATTTTTTCCAATTTTAATATCTCTCAATAAAATATTGGGAATATTGAAAAAATGGTGTTTAAGAGACATTTAAAGTATTTCTCCTCTTCTAACATAATTTTATGAGTTGTGTGATTAATGGACCTGGAACTAGAATTCAGCAGGTGAAGTATTAATCTTAGTTCCAGTGCTGATAATCCTCAGGTGCAAAATATAAAGGAGTGTCAAAAAAACCTCAGTAATCACTGTAAATAATATCTTAATTCAATATTTTTAAATCAGTGCAAAAAGTCATGATGAACAAAGTATTGAATTTTTAAACAAAAACAGGATCAATGTTACTTATTTTTCCATTTGCCTCAGGCTTCTATAGAAAGTACTTAGTATCTTAGGACTCTAGGTGCAAAGTCTACTTTTTAATACTGTTATTTTGGGAGGTTAATCTTTCTAATCCCTACTGCTCACCACTAGCCTCACTCAAAGAAATAAATCTCTCAAGTTACAGATAAGAGATGCCAATTAATCCATCAGACTGGTCAATTGAGGGAAAGATGTCACTGCCAGATCCCTTGGATGTCTTGTATAGTGGCAGACTCCTGGAATTGAAAGGGAGCTAGCTCAAGGAGTCATTTAATCCAGACCTCTCGCTTCCTGTAAGGCCCTGCTTGAAATGTCTAAGACAGATGGTTTGTCCTTAAAATTCACAAGGGATAGAGATTCTACAATTTTACTCTGGTGCCTTTTCTAATGTTTAATCACTATTACTGTCAGGTCAGTTTAAGCTCTTTTCTGCTAGTTTTTCTTCTGCAGACATGGAAAACAGTTGGTCAGCAACCTCTTTATAATCTCCTTTTGAATGCATAAAGACGGTTACCTAGGTGCCCTTCAGCATATTTTTTAAGAGTTCGTATTTTATCTTTTCATCATTTTTAGTAATCAGTATTTTATATCATTAATCATTTTGGCTACTTTTTATTAAACTCTTTTCATTTATTATATATTGGTCCTAATATGGCACACATGCCCTATAGCAAAAGTCTCTCTCAAAAAAAAGTAAATTGATTATACAAGGAGACTTCCAAAAGTTCATGAAAATATGGAATTACAGTATAAGTTTATTTAATGCAAAAAAAATTTTTTTTGAGGGTCAACAAGTGGCATGAAGGTTAAGACTCTGGATCTCATATGGCCAGCCACACAGTTCAAGTCCCAGACCCAGCAACCTGAGAAACACACTGGGCACATGTGCATATGTGCCCAAAATCCTGAGAGGAAAATGTAGGAGAAGGGATTGTGATGTGTCCATTTTCCTTGAAGGGTGATTTCTCACTCTCTCTCTCTCTCTCTCTCTCCTCCCTCCTTTTCCCTCTCCCTCCCCCTCCCCCCCCCCCAGTGCATTATAGCAAAAAAAAAAAAAAAAAAAAACTAAAAAAGAGAAAAAATGTATAGTTTTTCTTTTTCTGATTTTTTTTAATTCTATGGTTTCTTATTTACATTTAATCATTGTACATCTTCATAAAGTATAATATGGTTTTTCTTTTTTAAAAAAGAATTATTTTTCATTTATTTATTTATTTATTTATTTATTTATTTATTTAGGAGAGGTTTTTGCTATAGAGTACATGCATTCGCCAGAAAGAGAGCAACAGAGAGACAGGAAGTGAGAAATCACCCCCTGAGGGGGGATGGTCACGCCACAATCCCTTCTCCTCCATTTTCCTCTCGGGATCTTGGACACGCATGCACACGCATCTGGCAAGAGTTTAAGCCACTGGGTCCAGTACTCGAACCACGGTCAACTACATGGGAGTCCAGCGACATATCCATTATGCTAACTGCTGGTCTCTAAAAAAGAATTATTTTATTTAACTTTATTCATTTATTTATTTTAAATTGACCAGAGAGGGACAGAGCAAGAGAAAGATGGAGGGAAAGTGAGAAGACAAGGTCAGGGACTCAAACCACAGTCAGTCATGTGGGAGTCCAGCACCATTCACCACACCACCTGTTGGCCCCATAAAATATGATTTTTCAAAGCAGGCATGCAGTGCTTGTCAATCAAGTCAAAGATATTACCAAATATACATCATCCCCTACAGATAACTTTCCATTCTTGTGCCTACCCCAATGTCTCCCAGAGTTTCACCAGTGTTTTCCACGAGTAGTTTTATTGTTTGTGGTCTCAAGTTTAGATCTTTGATCTACTTTGAGATTATTTTTGTCAATAGTGACAGACAGGGGTTCTGATTTATCTTTCTGCAGGTTGATACCCAGTTTTTCCAGTACCATTTGCTAAAGAGGTTTTCCTTTCCCCACTTGATTGACTGGTACCCTTTTTCCAAGATCAGTTGGCTGTATGTTTTGGGGTCTATTTCTGGGGTCTCTACTCTGTTCTGTTGGTTCTTGTGTCTGTTTTTGTGCTGGTACTATGCTGTTTTGATTATCATAGCTTTCTAATATATTTTGGGGTCAAGCAGTGAAATGTCATCCATTCCACTCTTCTTGTGCTGGATGGCTTTGGCAATACGGGATCTTTTATGATTCCAGACAAATTATATGATTGTCTTTTCTAGATCTGTGAAGAATGTCTCTTGTAATTTTATAGGAATTGCATTAAATATGTAGATTAATTTGGGTAAGATTGCTATTTTGATTATATTAATTCTTCCAATCCAGGAATATGGAATGTCCTTCCAATTATTTGTGTCCTTTTTGACTTCCTTTTTAAGGTTTTCAAAGTTTCCTAATAGAGGTCTTTGACATCCTTGGTTAGTTTTATTCCTAGGTATCTTATACTTCTTGTGGCTATGGTAATTGGGATTACTTTCTTCAGTTCTCTCTCTGCTTGTTGTTTTTATATAGAAATGCTATAGATTTTTGTAAGCTAATTTTATATCCTGCCACTTTACTGTATGTATTTATTACTTTGATGAGCTTTAATCTGGATACTATTGGGTCTTCTACATATACAATCATATCATCTGTGAACAGAGATAGTTTTAGCTCTTCTTTCCCT
>NW_006159807.1:1148119-1163298 GCF_000334495.1 Tupaia belangeri chinensis | reverse complement strand
TGATCACATTGGCTAGGACTTCCAGTACTAACTATATTGAATAAGAGTGGAGAAAGTGGGCAGCCTTGTCTTACACCAGTTTTTAGTGGAAAAGCTTTCAGCTTTTTCCCATTCAGTACAATGTTAGCTATAGGTTTTTCATAGATGGCTTTTATTATGCTGAGAAATGATCATTCTATGCCAATTTTCCTGAGTCTTTATCATAAAGGAACATATTTTGTCAAATGCTTTTTCCACATCAATTGAAATGATCATATGGTTTTTATCTTTCTTTCTGTTAATATGGTGTATTACATTTATGGTTTTACGTACGTTAAACCACCCTTGTATCCCTGGAATAAAGCCTACCTGGTTGTGATGAATAACCTTTTTTATATGCTGTTAAATACAGTTAGCAAGTATCCTGTTGAGAATGTTTGCATGTATATTCATCAGAGATATAGGTCTGTAGTTTTCCTTTATCATTGTGTCCTTATCCATTTTGGGAATGAGGGTAATGGAAGCTTCATAAAATTAATTTGGAAGGATTCCTTCCTTTTGGAGCTCTAGAAACAGTGTGAGTAGAATGGGGTTACCTCTTCTTTAAAAGTTCAGTAAAATTCAGCAGTGAAGCCATCGGGACCTGGACTTTTCTTTGTTGGGAGATCATTTATTACTAATTCAATCTCATTGCTTATTATAGGTCTATTCAGGCTCTCCTCCTGAGTGAATCTTGGTAGATTATATGTGTCCAGAAATTTGTCCATTTCATCCAGGTTTTCTTCTTTGTTTGGATGTAGTTGCTCATAGTATCCTCTAATGATGTTTTGTATTTCTGTTATGTCTTTTGTAATGTTGCCTGATTCATTGCAAATTTGATGTATCTGGTTCCTTTCTCTCTTCTTAATTAGTCTAGCTTAAGGTGTGTCAATCTTGTTTATCTTTTCAAAGAACCAGATTTTGCTCTCATTTATTTTCTGTATAGTTCACTTATCTTCTATTTCATCTCGAATCTTTATTATTTCTTTTCTCCTGGCATTTTTTTTTCTATTGTTGTTTTTCCATGCATCCCTGAGGCACAATGTTAAGTTGTCCTTTTGCCACCTTTCCATCTTTTTTTTTTTTTTTGTGCACACTAATTGCTATGAACTTTCCTCTTATGACTGCCTTTGCATTGTCCCACAAATTATGGACTCATCATTTGTTTCCATTAATTTTTTATTTCAGTCTTAATCTCTTCAGTAGTCATGAAGTCATTCAGAGGTAGGTTATTTAGTTTACATGTATTTGTGTATTTTCGAGGGATTTTCCTGAGATTAATATCCAGTTTAATTCTATCAAAGTTGGAGATGCTTTATTTAGTTTCTATGCCTTTGAATCTGTAGAGGCTGGTTTTGTGCCCTATCATGTGGTCAGTCTTCAATAAAGTACCATGAGGGGCTGAGAAAAATGTATATTTTGTGTTTTTTGGGTGGAAAGTCCTATAAATGTCTATCAAGTCCATCTGATTAATGGTATCATTTAGGTCCAGAATCTCTGCTTATTTTTTGTCTCATTGACCTGTCTAAAGGAGATAATGGGATGTTGAGATCTCCAACAATTATTGTGTTACCGTCTATCTCTCCTTTTAGATCTAGCAGTCTTTCTTTTCCATAGTTGGGTGTGCCTGAGTTATAAATATAGATACTTATAAGCGTTATTTCTTCTTGGTGGATTATTCCTTTTACTACTATATAATGCCCTTCTTGGTCTCTTCTTACAGTTTTTGTCTTAAAGCCTATTTTGTCAAAAATCAGTATAGTGACTCCTGCTCCTTTTTGGTTTCCATTTGCATAGAATACCATTTTTCAGCCCTTCACTTTTAGTCTATGTATCCCTTTGTCCATGAAATGGGTTTCCTGTAGGCAGCAGATGGAGGGTTCTGATTTTTAATCCATTCAGCCAGTCTGTGCCTCTCGATTAAAGGACTTAATCCATTAGCATTCAACATTATTATCAATATTTCCAGACTTGTCCCTACCATTAAGTTGGCCATATACTTGGTTGTTTTTTGTTCTTTTCTTGCTGTCTGTCTTTAGTTTTCTTGGTATAGTACTCCTTTCAGAATTTCTTGAAGAGCTGGACTGGAGTTGATAAGTTCTTTCAAGTTTGCTTATGCAAGAACATTTTTATCTTCTTTTCCCATATGAAGGATAATCTTGCCAGGTATAGTATTCTTTGTTGAAATAGTTATTCAAACACTTTGAATATATTTCCCCATTCTTTACTTGCTTGCATTGTATCCAATGAGAGGTCAGGTGTTAGCCTGATGGGATAGCCTTTGTAAGTGATTTGACATTTCTGTCTTGCCAATCTTAATATCTTGTCTTTGTCTGTGGTTTTGGCTAATCTAGCGATGATGTGCCATGGAGAGGATCTTCTTGGATTGATTCTACTTGGGGTTCTTTGTATTTCTTAGGTCTGGATGTTTGAGTGCCTCTCTAGACTTGAAAAATTTTCTTCCAGAATTCTGTGGAATAGATTATCAATGTCCTTATTAGTTTCTTCACCTTCTGGATACCAATTATTTGGATTTTTGGGTGTTTCATGGTGTCAAGTATTTCTTGTATAGTATCCTCAGTTTTCTTTACTGTTTTCTCAGTATTTTTAATTATTTTTTTCTAGGTCAGAGGTTTCATCTTCTACTCCCAAGATTCAATTTTCTTCGTGATCTAACTTGCTTTTAATACTTTTAAAGGAGGTTTTGATTTCCTGTATTATAGTGTTCATATCTAACAGTTCCATTTGATTCTTTTATATGGTGTCCAATTCTTTCATATCTTACAAGGACCTCCTTATCTCTTGGACCTCAATGTCTCTTTTCTCTTGCATCTCATAGAATTTTATTACCATAAATATTCTAAATTCTTTTTCTGACATTTCAGTAATATCCTCTAAGTTTTCTCTACTTGGAGATGAGTTACAGTGTTCGCTCATTGGAGATATACTACTTGATTCTCTCATCCTTGAGGCTCTTCTCCAATTCTTAGTAATCTGGTAATGTATTCACTTTTGGCTAATTTGTTGGAGAGGGATTCTGTGACTGAGAGCTCATGTATTTAACTTACTGTGAAATAGTTTGTTGCTATTTTCTCCCTTCTACTATGTCCTCCAGTATGGGAATCGCAGGAGGAGTTTTGTAATCAACTTTATGAAGGAATTTCACTCTTATTACAACTACAGTGAGGAGCAAATAATTGTCTAAAACTCACAATGTTCAGATGTTTAGCTACTGTGCACCTAGTCTTCTCTAGGCAGTGGGTAAGGGCTGAGCAGTAAAACAGGAAAGTAATGAAAAAGAAAAGGAAAGTAGGAATTAGAAATAAAATGAAAAAGCAAATAAAAAAAGAAGGAAACACTAGAACAAAAAGAGGAGGAAAAAGATCAAATGGTAGATCATGAAATTGGGTTGAAAATAGAAAATTGTGCAGTATACAAGTGAGCTACACAAAAGGCCAGCACAGTCAGAGGTGGAATTGTCTGGATGGTTCCTGTCTTAATTGAGGAAAGAGGAGACAAATGGATGGAGAAGAACAAGAAGGACAGTGAAATTTGCCTACCTGACTAGCACTCTGGAAGGGGAGACCCTGGCTAGGGAGGGCTTCACAGCCGTGAAGCTGCACCCAGAGGGCTGGCACATTCAGAGGTCCAATCCTTTTCTTTCAGAGTCTGGCTTGCTTCACTTAAAATTAAATCTTCCATTTTTGTCACTTTGTATCAAATATCAGGGTCTCACTGTTTTTTATGGCTGAGTAGTATTCCATAATATAAATGTGCCACAGTTTTTCAACCCATTCATATGTTCTTGGACATTTGGGTTGATTTCATGTCTTAGCAATTGTGAATAACGCCGCAATAAGCATGGCTGTGCAAGTGTTTTTCCAACGGAGTGTTTTCCTATCCTTTTGATAGATACTTGGGAGTGGAATTGCTGGGTCATATGGCAGTTCTATTCGTAGGTTTTGAGGAACCTCCATATTGTAGTCCACAATGGCTCTATTAATTTATGTTCTCACCAGCAGTGTAGGAGAGTTCCCATTTCACTGCAACCCCGCCAGCACTTATAATTCTTTTTTTTTAATCTTAGTCATTCTGACTGGAGTTCATTGCATGACACATATATTCTGTGAACTGTGTGAAGACTCTTTTTGTAGTAAGTTCTCTAATTGCAGTATGTTCTATTTCAGTTATTATAGGGCAAGATACAGCTACATTTTTATTTATTCATTAAGTGTTTATTAAGTATTTTATGCCACCGAGAAAAGATAGGCTAAACTCCTGTTCTAATAAGATATATATTCCAGTAGAAGAAATGAACAATAAACTATAAAAATTAATCTATATCATGTAATGTTATAAGAATAAAACCTCTTATATTAACTAGAAAAAAAAGCTAGACTATGTAATGAAGAGACGCGACAACAATTCTGTGGTTTGTAGAAATAAGTTTGTTTCTCTTACCTTGCAGTCCAAGGTAAATCTTCTGGATAATCAAGAAACTGCCCACAAAGCCCTTTAGGAAGCCCCCAATACTATCTTGTTGCACCATCATTCCTGAGGCCATTGCCATTAACTTTATAATATAAGCTGAGCCACCCTGAGTTCCAGCCAGCAGAGAGGGAAAAGATGTATGGCTGAGGTTACCCTAGATTCACAAGTGGCACACACTTCACCTCCATTCTATTAGAAATACCACAGTTATGTGGCCAAACTTGGCAAGGAAAGTTGGGAAATACAGTTGGGAAATACAGTTGGGAAGAACAGAATGGATTTCAGAGGACTAGATAAGATGTTCCAAGCACTATCAATATTTCTCCTCAAAATCCTCAGATCATTTTTAACCTTTGTGTGTTTCTGCTTCCAACAGCAACCACTGTGCCATTTTTCAGAAGATACCCTTGGAACACTGGAACCCATTTTGACAACGCTGAAAAGTTCCTGGAAATTTGTTTTCCTCACTCCACATCACTCCAAAGGTGACTTATGGCTGCAGAAGTATAAAAGACCAGCTCCCTTATCCTCTGATCAAAACAACTCAGAGGCATAATAGAACATGCTAGAGTTCCTCTGCAGTTGCAGGCTGAAGCTACTCTGTATGGAAGTGAGCCTGAGAGTCATCTATTTTGGCTGTCTCTCTTGTCTGTCCTGCTTTCCATATTTCCTTACTGGTTCCCCCAGCAATACAGCATTTTCTTAAATCATTCATTCATGGATCTTCATCTGATGGTCTGCTTTTAGGAACTCTAAGACACAGGATAAAGGGTTAAATTGTCGTAGAAGGTGCTAGATAATTTTTGGTAATTTCACAAATAATATCAAAAGGAATATTTGGGGGACCAGCAGATGACATAATGGTTATGCCGCTGGACTCCCACGTAGTAGAGTGAGGTTCAAGTCTCAGACCCAGTGCCTTAAAATTCACACCAGGCATGTGTGTGTGTGTGTGTGTGTGTGTGTGTGCCCAAAATGCCAAGAGGAGAATGGAGGAGAAGGGATTGTGGCATGGTCAATCCCCTAGGGGGTGGGTGATTTCTAGCTTTCTGTCTCTTTGTCTCTCTGTCTCTCTGACAAGCACACATGTCCTATAGCAAAAATCTCTCTCAAACAAAAGTAAATTGATTATATTGTTTTACTGGTTGTCTCATTAATAAAGCATTAAATAAGATATTCAATATGCATTCATGTTTAAAGGACTTATTTTTATTTTTATTCACTTTATTATTATATATTTCTTTAATTTGACCAGAGAGAGAGATAGGGAAAGTCAGAAAGCAAGCCACACCACACCAGTTCTGGGACTCAAACCATGGTCAGCCATGTGGAAGTCCAGCACCTCAACCACCACACCATCTGCTGGTCCCAAAATGCGTTCATTTTACATTTTTATAGGAGTCACAATTTTTCCTTCTATTAGAAAATAACCTTTGCCAGCTTACAATATGTTAACAATACCTGGGGCTGGCAGGTGGCATGGTGGTTAAGGGTGCTGGATTCCCACATGGCTGACCACGGAAGAAAAAAAAAATAGCCTCTGCAAGCTTAACAATACATTAACAATACCTCAAATAATGCTAATACATATATATATATATATATATATATATATATATATATATATATACACACAATGTATATTGAGAATAAACCACATGAAGAGCACTGTTCTATGCCTCAACGTAAAACAACTATGTGGTGATAGAGGCTGCTATCAAAAAACCCAGGGCAGGGGCTAAATATCTTCATCATACTTTCTTAAATCATTCAGTAGTCAAGCTGCAAAGAGATTAGTAAAAGAATTTTTATACATATTTTAGGGGTTTCTTATCATTATTGCTACTTCCTGAATATTAGCACTGTGTTGTACCAGTGACATCATGCTCAAGCTCTCTGGGATTTGTATACCAGGGAAATATTTCACCTAAACAACCCATGTGAATTTTTCAAAATGATCCAATTTGCAGTTAAACTCATTATTTTGTTTTCTGCTTCCTTGTATTGTTATTTTGTTCCTTTTCTTACACTCCATAACTGAAGAATTAAATTGGGAAAAAAAAAAAAAAAGATAGCTCAAGCACTGGAATTTCAGCTCCATACATATTTCAAGGAGTGCAAAAGGTTATACTTCAGAGGGTGCTAAAGTGACTTAAGACTTTTTTTCAAACAAATGCCCAAACCTGTATCTGCTAATAAGTTTTGCCCAGCTTGGAAACCAAACTCAGCCACATAGTATGAGAATGCCAGATATACGACAATAAATATTTTTGGCATAGTTTCAAAGCTACATAATGCCAGACATAGACATGTAAAAGTAATGGCAAGAACTACAAAGATTATAAAAGAAATAAAGTCACAGTTCGTAATTCATATGATTATGTTCAATAGCAGGCTTAGACAGCTATTCACATAATAAGATCCACATGTAAATGCATTAGCTTATTTTACTCAGTAAAAGATAACAAATATTAAAATGGCTTTTAAAAGTAAAATTTTGTTGAGAGCTTGTAAATGTATTTTTGCAAGCTAAAGGAGAGTGACTTAAATTGGTGGTGGTAGTGGTGGTGGTGGTGGTTGTTTCTGTTTAGATAGCCAACTTTTGCCTCTCTCTTTGTCACACAGAGAAAAATTAAGTAAAAAAATAAAAATAAAATGTAGTCTTAAAGACTAAAACATTGTGTTATTATAATCTGTGCATTAACTTAGAAGTTTAGGGAAAATACATTATTTCTCTAAAATTAAGTAAATTGTACATTGCATTTAGAGAAAACACTTTTAGGGGAGTAAACACCACTCTTCTAAAATTAAAGAAATTGCATATTGCATTTAGAGAAATTATGAGGAAAACATAGCTCTCAGATGATCAAACCTTGATTTGACTATTGGTTACAGATTATGGGGCTCAAACCCAAAACAAATTAAATAATCCAAAGCAATTCCACTGCATCCACTGTAAGAATATATAAAGTTGGTTTTTAAGGGCAGAAATTCTAGCAATGTTTTCTGCTACTTGGATATTTTACTTCAGACTCAAGAAAATCAAATTAAATTAAGTTGGTGATGGGTTTTATTTCCAGAGATAAAAGAAGCATGCCTTTGTGTTTTCTGTCTGCTTAATTTATGAATTAGAAGTGGTCAGCCATCAGGGTGGGCTAATGAAAAGCAAGACTACAGGGAAAAGGTAGTGAAAGAAGGATGGAAGAAACTGTAGAATCTGAGAAAAACTGTCAGTCCCTTAGGCAAGATAAGCCAGAACACCACAGTGCCAAGAACAGCTAGTTTGAGTTCTGTTCTCAGTCACAAGCAATACTGTGAATTGGGGTTCATTTAAAAAAAAAAAAAAAGTTTACTAGGATAGAAAATAATGATGCAGTGGGTGAACTGAAAATACTCACATTCTAAGATTTTTCTATCAAATACTATAAAATAGGTTTGTTGGTACTATAGGTCTATATTGTATTGAAATTTACTTTGTTACATAGAATTCTGCAAATGTTTTCATACCTTTTCAACTCTGAAAATTTATAATGTAGGATAAGTTACATTGCATCTCTTATCTATATTACAAAAGAATAGCAGTAATGTTTTGCAAACACATATTTTCTTTAGTTCCAAGTTTTGCATGAAGTTTTTAAATAATCCTCTAGCAAAACACTGTTTGTGTTGAATACATGCATAATACATTGGTAGTGATAAACGCTTTTGCTTAGATGTGAGTAAAAATGTTTTGTTACAAAAAGACACTTACCAATTGAGTCCTATCTGCATTTACACATGGATTGCTTTCATGGAGGCTGAGAGTCTTGATTTAAAACTTTTAATAGGCTCGTTTACATTTTGCAAATCTCTACCTTTGAAATAAAAATGTACTGATCCATCCATCTGCAGACAATTAAGACCAGCAGCCAAGTATAAAAGGGTGGAGAACTTTTAATGGGTGTTTATAGATTGGAAGCACTGACCCCCTTTTAAATGAAAGAAGCCTAAGAAGAAATAGTAAGTGTTAAGGATAACCATGAAATTCATTTAACCCCCCAAGCAGAAGATCTGTTATCAAAGAATTGGCAGGATTCTACACCTTCCAATTTAGGTTCTCAGCTTAAGTACTTAGCAAAAGTACTTGGGAAAAAAATATCTTATTTCGAAGTGTTTTGACTGTAATTTCTTAGCTGCTTTAAGGTCAAAACACAAGCCAGCAGGAAGACCAACAGTAAGGTATGTGATATAAAAACAAATATTTCCATAAAATCTTTGCCTGAGCAAAAAGAGAAATTCTTAGTAGGTTCAAGGTGGGAATTTAGGGAATAGTATTTTTTTACAGGAAATACTGGTTAGGCGTTTTATATAGGGGGTTCTGCATTTGTGAAGGGATAATTTGCTCTAAAATATGTGGGCAACCAGCCTAAATTCTCTAATTGAGTAGTTTGCTCATAACCCGAGGCCATTAGGTGAATGTAAACTGTTACAGGCTTAGTAAAAAAATAGTCCCATTAGGATTTTTGTATTTGTATGTGGCTGTAGGTTAGACTAACTGTTTCCAAAATCATGGATTAATGAAAAGCTCTTTTTTTCTGAGTTTGCAAATACCAGCTTGGAAATGCTCAAATTAAAATTGAGCCAAGTATTCTTTTTTCCTGGTTTTTTTTTTTAACAGTTAAAAAAGTTTTACAAGATCTAGTCTTAACTGTAAGTTCCATTGTAAGTTATCTAAGGGAAATTAGGGATATTTAACTGACTGGTTGCTTATAATAAAGGAAAGAGCCATGTTTTCTTTGATACTGTCATTCAAATACTTTGTTCATGTCCTAAATTTCCCTGTATTGGCCACTTCCAAGGACCTTGATGCACGGAAAATGGGTATTACTTTTAGAAAACAAAGATTCATGTAGAAATTCTAGGAATGTTGTATTCATTTGGTAAATGCTCAGGTGCCATGTGTGCTGCGTATATGTTAGGATTTCTTTAAAGAATACACCTTTATGTCCCAATTCCTGTTAACTCATCATGCTGTGCTTTTTACTAAATATAATATACTTGTACAACCCAGACCAAGGCAAAGAAGGAATAAAAAACAAATGACATAATATTCCTTGAAATCAATAACTATAAATACAGAAGAAATATAATCTGACCAAACATATCAGAAAATTTAAGACATACTCAAATCTGAAATAATTTATGTTTTTTCAGGTCTCCATTTTCCCTTTGAAATCATCTCTAGCATTAGTAAAGTTGTCGATGTTAATATTACATCAAAGCTTCTTTTTAAAATTTAATTACACAAGAACTTTTCTTAGGAACTAAATTTAAAAAAAAAAAAAAAACATGGTTCCAAGGACCAGCAGTTAGCATAATGGCTATGTCGCTGGAATCCCATGTAGTCGACCGTGGTTTGAGTCCCAGACCCGGTGGCTTAAAACTCACAACGGGCGCATGTGCGTGCGTGCCCAAGATCCTGAGAGGAGAATGGAGGAGAAGGGATTGCAGCGTGGCCATCTCCCTGGGGGGTGATTTCTCGCTTTTTTTCTCTCTCTCTGTCTTTCTGGTGAGCACACGCGCCGTATAGCAAAAACCTCTCAAAAAAAAAAAAATCATGGTTCCAGTCCAGCACCAATCTCTTACTCATCTGAGAGAGCAAAGGATGTTTCCACCAGTTATTTAAATTTTTACTCTGTTTTCTCTTTTTTTCACCTCAAATGTCTCATTTGAAAGTTTTATAATAGTACAAAAATACCCTAAATATTTAATTACACAAAAATTTATTTTAGGGAACCAGCAGTTAGCGTAATGGCTATGTCGCTGGACTCCCACGTGGTCGACCGCGGTTCGTGTCCCGGACCCGGTGGCTTAAAACTCACGCCAGGCGCGTGTGCGTGCGTGCCCAAGATCCCGAGAGGAGAATGGAGGAGAAGGGATTGCGGCGTGACCATCCCCCCTGGGGGGTGATTTCTCGCTTTCTGTCTCTATGTCTCTCTCTGTCTGGTGAGCTCACGCGCCCTACAGTGAAAATCTCTCAAAAAAAAAATTTTATTTTAAAAATACAAAAAATGTGATACAGGAATAACTTTAAAAAAAAAAAGAAATTTTAAAAAAGATGCAAAAGCAAAATTGTTCTAAAATGACTTGCAAGAAGTGGAAAATTAAACTCAAACATAAAACCAAAAGAAGAGAGAAGACGTTACGTTTTAACAGATCCTTAATCTGTTTATACATATGGTATGTATAAACTCTATATCTTAAAACAAAAGGTACAAAAGTTTTCCAGAACAGTCTGGTTTTTGCTTTTGTTTTTTATTTAGGTTTTTGCTATAGGGCATGTGTGCTCGTAGGAGAGGATGGCCATGCCACAATCCCTTCTCCATTCTCCTTTCAGGATTCTGGGCATGCATGCACACATGCCCAGCATGATTTTCAAGATACCAGGTCTGGAACTCAAACTATGATCAGCCATATATGGTTCTAGAGCCTTAACCACCATGCCACCTGTTGGCGCTGGTTAAATATTATTATTATTATTATTATTATTATTATTATTCCTGTTTTAATTTAGACAGAAAGAGACAGAGAGAGGAGGAGGAGTGAGAAAACAAGTCACCAGGTCTGGGGCTCAAAGCATGGTCCGCCATGTGAGAGTTCAACACCTTTAACCACCACACCACCAGTCATCCCACTTTAATGGTTTTTAATAGGTTTTTTTTTTAACTTTCTAAAAGATAAAGCAGAGACAATGTATTCCCCTTTTCAGATTGAAATCAAACCTAGAAAATGTAAATTTTAACTTTCAGAAGAGTTGAGAGATGACATTTGCTAACAGGACTAATGATAATGGAAATACAAATTGACTCTGGTAGCAACTAAATGGAGAAGAATTTATCTTCAAAATCTGCCCTGAAGTTCTCATTTTCAAAAGTAATAAAATAATACTACAGAGAGAAAATGTAGCCATTCATCAG
The DNA here is from genome assembly GCF_000334495.1 of Tupaia belangeri chinensis. Lineage (NCBI taxonomy): Eukaryota > Metazoa > Chordata > Mammalia > Scandentia > Tupaiidae > Tupaia > Tupaia belangeri. The sequence goes on along the minus strand of NW_006159807.1, from coordinate 1,151,833 downwards.
ATTTTCACATACAAGTTTACATAGATATATATATATACACACACATATATATACACACATATACACACACACACACACACACACACACACATACATATATACATATACACACATTTTTGTTTGTTTTTTTGTTTTTGAGAGGTTTTTGCTATAGGGCACCTGCACTCACCAGAAAGACAAACAGATAGAAAGCAGGAAATCACCCCCACCCCGGGGGGAGATGGCCACGCCACAATCCCTTCTCCATTCTCCTCTTAGGATCTTGGGCACTCACACACATGCACCCAGGATGAGTTTAAGCCACCGGATCCAGGACTCAAACTACGGTCAACTATGGGAGTCCAGTGACACAGGCATTACACCAACTGCTGGTCCCATACTATTTTTTTGTAATTGTCGGAGGGCATATGCACTCACCAAGAAAGACAGAGTGAAAGGAAGAGAGAGAAAGCACACCTCAATAGGGCATGGTAATGCTGCAAGGTCTTCTCCATTGGTCCATCCTGTCAGGATTTGGAGCATGCACACACATGCAGCCTGTGTAGTTTTCAAGGTTGGGATTCCAACCACAGTTAGCCATGTGGGATTTGGCTCTCTTCACCACCAGACTACCACGCCACCATCAGTATTTTTATATCAGACATAATGATGAATAGTGTTACAAAAAAAAGAAAATGGGTGTTTCTGTGAACAATTTTATTTGAAGTAAACAAAGAAAATTTTAATGATAAATATGTTTATATATATATAGGGCCGACAGGTGGAGTAGTGGGGAGGTGCTGGACTCCCACATGGCCAACCATGGATCAAGTCCTGGCCCTAGTGGATTCCTTTCTCAGTTTCCCTCTCTCTCTCATCAAATCAAAAGAATAATCTGATAATAATAAATAAATAAATAAATAAATAAATAAATAAATAAATAAATATTTTAAAAAATAAAAGACTTTAAAAGATTCTAGATGTTCTCAGAAGCAGTCAAGGTGGAATTTTAGAAGAATAAATTACTCATCCCTCTTTCATTAAATTTTGCAAATGCAAAACTATTAATACATTTTGTTTGTTGGTTTGTTTTTAAAGAAATCTTTTATTTAACTTTATTAATTTATTTACTTATTTTTTAAATTTGACCAGAGATGAACAGAGCAAGAAAGCAAGAGAGCGAAAGTGAGAAAGCAAGCCACCAGGTCCAGGACTTGAACTGCAGTCAGCCTTGTGGGAGTTCAGCACCCTTAACCACCACAACCACCTGCCAGCCCCCATTAATATTTTTTTTTAGATGAATGAGAAAGAAATTTTAAAACTAAGATGGTCAGTTTGCACTATTTTCTTGTGAGAGAGGAAATGTTATAAGCTTAAATCTTTCAAGTTTACTAAAATTATGGTTTTTAAATAGGTTCATAGTAGATCATTGTTGAAGTCAGGTGAAGGACTTTATTATAGCACACTCTTTTGTGTATGTTCAAAATGTTCTGTAATAAGGAGTTTACAAAACAAAGAAGTTGATCTCTTAAGGCTTAGGGAGTAGATAAACTATTTGCCAAGTTCATACTTGTGATCAAAACTTGGAGAATTCTTGAGGAATTTTTTTCTCTGGGAAAGATTTATTGGGGGAAGGGATAATAATATGGCATCTGCTCTGTCTCATGGTGATAAAACAAGAGGGGAGAATGAGGCAGAAAGAAGTCAGAAGGAGGGGCAGGGCAGCCCTTTGGAGCATGGTGGCTATTTTAATCCTACAAGACTGTTCTCTGATGCTTTACCACCTCATTAACCTATGTGTCATTCCCAAGTATTTGCTATGCTCTGATGATTAGAGACTTGCTGGCTAACAACACAACACTTTAAATGCAAGCTCTTCCCTGGAGTCATGGTGAATTAATTTTCAATTAGTTTTCATTAATGAACTTCATTTTTATGTGCCTAATTGCTGTCCCAGCCTCAGGAAATGCAGAAAGTACTTTGGTGAAGTGTGGGGTGGGGCGAAACTATGAGTCAATAATATCCTGAGCCCTTTTCAGAAGATCTTACTTCCATCATTGTCCAAGATAGAAAATTATGTCTAAATTATATATCAAGCATCCAACAAGGGACCCCTTGCATCTTTTCTGCAGTCTTGAGAGGTGTATGTGTGGCTTTGGGGTTTTTTTTTTAGAATTATTTTATTTGTTATTATTATTTTTAGTTCAACCAGAGGGAGACATGTGTGCTCACCAGAGACAGACAGAGAGAAAGGACAAGTGAGAAAGCAAGTCGCCAGGTCTGGGATTTGAACCACGGTCAGCCATGTGGGAGTCAGCACCTTAATCACTGCACCATCTGCTCGTCCCAGAAAATTGTGTTTTATTGGAGCTGCATGGTAGTTTATCCTGTGCCCCAAAACCAGGCTCAAGGAGGGAAAAGATCAGTTTGAGGAGGAAAAAAAATATCTACTGAAAGTTCCAGAGAAATTTACTAGAAATTGGATCACTGTATCTTTTAAGGAAAAAGTCATGGTGGTCTTTTTATTTGGGGAAGGGGGTGGTATGTTTGCTATAGGGCACATGCACTCTCTAGAAACACAGAGAGAGACAGAGAGTGAGAAATCACTCTTCCAGGGGTATATGACCATGGCATAATTCCTTCCCCTTCATTCTCCTCTTGATATTTTGGGCACACACACACAGGCACCTGGTGTGAGTTTCAAATCACCAGGTCTGAGACTCAAACTGCAGTCAGCCAAGTGGGAGTCCAGCACCTTAACCACTATGCCACCTGCAGGTCCCAAGTCATTGTGATCTTAGTGTCATAATTATGTATTTTGAGGGCCCTAATGAAATTCCAACAATCAGGTCACTTTAACTACTTTTTTTTTTCCAGTGAAAAGAGTGGATATGAAGTTATTTATAATCTTCTCGCTTCTGTAGACAAACCATTCACCACTTCCTTCTAAAAGCATCACTGTTGAAACCGGAGTAGGCTAGGAGCCTCAGTAATTATTACATACCATTTGAAATTATTTCCTCAGGATGATTTTTTTTAATCTGTCTGCCATGTGGAACTTCTACCCTGAATTGTTTCTATGTGGTACTAATGCTAAATTTCCTCCTACTTGAATAGTTTTAAGCTTATTTTTATATATTTATTCCATAAATGAGAGTGAAAGAGAGGGAGAAAGAGGACCCCCAACAGGATCCCAACTCCACAATCCACCCTCAGCCTCAGCCAGACCCATATCATGGGCAAGTGTGTGCCCAGCATAAGAGAGGTCTCTAGACTTGAATCAGCAGCCCTCCCATGCGGGATTGCCTCAAAGAACATCATGTTTTACTGCTGGGCCACTGTCTTCCCCCCACCATTTGAATAACTTTAAGTCATCATAAATTAATATCCCTGGCAAAAACTTCACTTGGATGTTTTACAAGCGTAATGCATACAAAGAATAAAAGATATAGTTCTAAAGCTCTGGGTAAGCCATTCTGTCTTTCTATGCCTTAGTTTCCTCTCATATAAGAATGTTTAGTCCAGATTTTCTAACTAGAAATAATGAGTCTAAAAGGGTTTACAAATAATCACAAATAAATCTAATACATAGCCAAGTTGCATTTTTTAATTTTAATTTCTTGTATACATTTAAAAAACCAGTGTCCTTGGGTGACTAAGGAAGCACTAAGAGCACAGGTAACATGCTCACAAACCACACTCTGAGTAATGTCTGAGGAAGCGAGTGTGATGCTG
>NW_006159807.1:1143396-1148094 GCF_000334495.1 Tupaia belangeri chinensis | reverse complement strand
GTTTTGCTCATTTCCACTTAGAAAACCACGCATCTGAGACGTGTGAAATAGTCACCACTGCAGCCAAATGCGTGTTCGCCCTTATAAAATTTTCTTTTTTTAGAAATGCCTTTTTTTTTATTGCTAGAGGGTATAGATTTACTTTATTTTTTTTTTTGAGAGGTTTTTGCTATAGGGCGCGTGCGCTCGCCAGACAGACAGAGAGAGACAGAGAGACAGAAAGCGAGAAATCACCCCCCAGGGGGATGGCCACACCGCAATCGCTTCTCCTCCATTCTCCTCTCAGGATCTTGGGCACGGACACACACACACACACACACACACACACACGCCCGGCATGAGTTTAAGCCACCAGGTCCAGGACTCGAACCACGGTCGACTACGTGGGAGTCTAGCAACATAGCCATTATGCTAACTGCTGGTCCCGAGGGTATAGATTTAGAACACTCATACACATGCGTTCTCCATGTTTTTCAAGCCAGCAGGGCCAGAATCCAGCTTCTTTAGCCACTTGGCTACCAGGCCAGTCCATCACCTTTATAAAATTTAACATTTTTCTTTCTCAAGATTTTTCTATAAAAAACTAAGTTTTTTGAAAGTCTAATCTTTTTGTTTTTGCTTTGGAGGAGACACACACATTAAAGTACTTCATAATTTTAGGATTATAAAAAGATATTTAACTTGAGGCCAACATGTGGTGTGGTGGTTAAGGCACTGGACTCTAACATGGCCAACTATGGTTCAAGTCCCAGACTTGGCAACTTGCTTTCTCATTTCCCCCACCCCCATCTCTCTCCACTGAGTGTGTATGCCCTGTAGCAAATTTAAAATAATAATAATAATAATGATAAATAAAACTAAATAATTCTTCTTCTTAAAAAGATATTTAGGGGTCAGCAGGTGGCGTGATAGTTAAGGGCACTGAACTCCTACATGGCTGACCATAGTTCAAATCCCAGACCAGGCAGCTTGCTTTCTCATTTTCCCTCTCTCTCTCTGTCCATCTCTTGTCAAATTTTTAAAAATAATAATAAGTAAATAAATATTTTAAAAGTTAAATAATATATAGGGTACCAGCAGTTAGCATAATGGCTACATAGCTGGACTCCCATGTAGTCAACCACGGTTCGAGTCCCGAACCCAGTTGCTTAAACTCAATGCTGGGCACATATGCATATGTGCCCAAGATCCTGAGAGGAGAATAGAGAAGAAGGGATTGCAGTGTGGCCCTTCCCCTGGGGGGGGGTAATTAATTTCTTGCTTTCTGTCTCTCTGTCTCTCTCTATCTTTCTGGCGAGCGCACATGCCCTGTAGCAAAAACCTGTCCAAAAAAAAAGTTAAATAACATAATTCTTTTTTTAAAAAAAGGTATTTAACTTCTTATTACTTTGACACAAAAGCAAATGCTCTGGTTAGTGGTGTTAATTCTTCCCTTTGCAAATCAATTATTATTTCAATGTTCTTTCCTTTTTTCCAAGAATTATTTATTTAATTTTATTTGTTATTTACTTTTTAATTTGACCAGAGAGAGAGGAAAGTAAGAATGCAAGCCACCAAGTCCAAGACTAGAACTGCAGTCAGTCATGCATGAGGCTAGTGCCTTAACCACCATAACACCTACTGGCCCCTCAATGTTCTTTCAAATGGCATTTATGGACTCCCAGTAGTTATTCATAATACTGCAATCTTCAGGACTGTATCTTGAAAACAAAAGAAAACAGGCCAACTGGTAGCATGATGCTTAAGGTAGCTGGCTCCATAAGGCCAACTGTGCAGTTCAAGTCCTGGACTCAGCAGCCTAAGAAACACGCAGGGAGTGTAGGCATGCCATGCCCAAACACTGAAAGAAGGGAAAGATGGAAAATAGATTGCTGAATGACTATGCCCCATGGGAAATGCTTTCCATCTGTTTGTCTCCCTCTCTGTCTGTCTCTAGCAAAAGCATGCACTCTCTGGCAAATTAAAAACAGCAAATTAAAGATGGCCTCCTGCTCCAGTGAGATTTAAAGTAATTGAGGTAACAAAAGAGGAACATATAAAACTGTAGAACAGTGACAAAGCAACAGACGACTAAGTGGAAAATAATGCAGCAGAATTTCTAAGTGGAAGTGTCCAGGGAATGTAGAATAGAGTAAGTTATGGGACCAACAGATGGTGTAATGGATACATCACTGGACTCCCACATGGGCAACTGAGTCCTAGACCCAGAGGCTTGAAACTCACACCAGGTGCATGTGTGTGCATGCCCAAAATCCCAAGAGGACAATAGAGGAGAAGGGATTGCAGCATGGCCATCCCCCTAGGGAGAGTGATTTCTTACTTTCTGTCTCTCGGCATCTCTCTGGCAAGCATGTGCTCCCTATAGCAAAATCTCCCTCTCAAAAAGAAAAGGGGGGGGGGGAGGATTAAATAAGTTATGATGACTATAAATCTCAGCTGGTGTTCTGTTGTCTTCATTTATTTCCTTCATCAGAGGTAATTTCTCCATGTTGCCGATCAGTTCATTGTGAAAACAAACTCATATTTTAGTTATTTTTAAATGAGTGGTATCTTGTAGACAGAAGCATTTCCTGGTACTCATTTTTTTTTCCCCCACAGAAAGACATCACTGAAATTGGGAATCTTCTGTGAATGTAAAGACAATGGTTCTCACAAAAATCAGCAAGAAACTACAAATGTGAAATACTTTATTCTTTAAATCATTTTTAAAGATCTGGAATATCTCTGTACTGATTAAAATACAACCTGTAAAAATATATAAGGAACTGGGGCTCACAGGTAGCATGATGGTTAAATGTGCTGGACTCCCACATGGCTAACCATGGTTCAAGTCCTGGACCTGGTCGCTTCCTTTCTCACTTTCCCTCTCTCTGTCTCTGGTCAAATTGGGAAATAATAACAAATAAAGTTAGAATATTATTATTATTATATATATATATATATATATATATAAAAAACTATGATTTTTAAAAATTGAATAATGGGGACTAGTGGGTAACTCAGTGGTTAAGGTGTTGTACTCCCACATGGTAGACTGCACTTCAAATCCTGGACCCAGCAACTTGAAACTCAAGCCAGGCACACTTGCATACATGCCCAAAATTCCCAGAGAAGAATGAAAGAGAATGAATTGTGGCATGGCCATCCCCCTGGGATGATTTCTTGCTTTCTGTCTCTCTTACTCCAGTGAGTGCATGTGCCCTACAGCAAAAATCTCTCAAAAAACTAAATAATGTACAGAAACAAAACTCAGACGAAACATGTGTTCCAAAAGTTAATGCAATGAATTAAGGACAATGTGTCAATGCATTTAGAGACATGTAGTCTTTAACAAATGTATGCATTTTAAACACAATATCATCTAATTGACCTGAATTTACAGTCTGGAGTCTAACAATGGTATATTAAAAAGAACTCAGGCAGAGCCGTCAGGTGGCATGGTGGTTAAGGCACTGGACTCCCACATGGCTGACTGCAGTTCAAGTCCTGGATCTGGAGGTTTGCTTTCTCTCTCTCTCATTAAACTGAAAAATAACAATAAAAAATTAAATTAATTCTTTTTTAAAAAATGTAAAATTAAATTTCAAAATAAAAAGAGCTCAGGTTTTAGAATCAGACAGACCTGAATTAGTCCCACTTCTTTTGTTTATGGATAAGTCCTCTGACAAGTTTCTTTATTTCCCTGAGTTGAAGTAGAAAGTAAAAACAATAATAATGCCTACATTATAAAATTTTTGTGAGGGTTAAGAGAAAACTCATGTGAAACATTTTGCATGTAGTAAACAATAAGTAAAAATTAACTATTATTATGATATCTAACAATATAAGAAAGGGGCAGGGCCAGCAGGTAGTGTAGTGGTTAAGGCACTAGATTCCCACATGGTCGACTGAGGTTTGAGTCCTGAATCCAGCAGCTTAAGACTCACACCAGAAGCATGTGTGTACGTGCCCAAAATCTCAGGAAGAGGATGAAAGAGACAGGATTGTGGCCACGCCATGGCCCCTGGAGGGTGATTTCTTACTTCCCTTCTCACTTTCCATCTCTATCTGTCTCTCTCTGGCAAGCACACATGCTCCCATGGCAAAAAAAAAAACTTTAAAAAGGCCGGGGGGTACCAGGAGTTGGTGTAATGGCTATGCCGCTGGACTCTCATGTAGTCTACCACGATTCGAGTCCTGGACCCAGTGACTTAAACTCACGCTGGGTACGTATGCGTGCGTGCCCAAGATCCCGAGAATGGAGGAGAAGGGATTGCAGCGTGACCATCCCCCACCCCAGGGAGTGATTTCTCATTTTCTGTCTCTCTGTCTCTCTCTGTCTTTAAGGAAGCACAGACGGCCTATAGCAAAAACCTCTCAAAAAAAAAAAAAAGGCGGGGGAGGCAGCAGGTGTGGTGGTTAAGGCACTGGACTCCCACATGGCTGACTGCGGTTCAAGTCCCAGACATGGAAGCTTGAGAAAGATGCCAGGTACTTGTGTGTGCACATCCAAAACCCCAGGAGGAGAATGGCAGAAAAGAGACTGAAGTGTGGCCATCCCCCGGAGGGTAATTTCTCACTTTCCTTCTCACCATCTCTCTCTCTCTCCCCTAGCAAGAGTACATGCCCTATGTCAAAAAAATTTTTTTTATTTATTAATTCACTTTACACCATCACAACACACAAATGAATTTTCCATCCAAAATACACTGTGCATTG
>NW_006159807.1:1133650-1142522 GCF_000334495.1 Tupaia belangeri chinensis | reverse complement strand
CCCGGGGCAGGGGGCCCGCCTCCCGCCGCCTTGCTTGGCGCGGGTCCCGGGGGTGGTGGGGGCCGCAGTCGTGCCCAGGTGGGCCGGCGCAGGGCCTACTCCGCCCGCCGCCGCCTCCCTCGCTCGGCGCGGGGTCAAAAAAAATTTTTAATAATAATTTTTTGAGAGGTTTTTGCTTTAGGGCACATGCACTCACCAGAAAGACAGAGAGAGACAGAGAGACAGAAAGCGAGAAATCACCCTCCATGGGGGATGACCACACCACAATCCCTTCTCCTCCATTCCCCTCTCGGGATCTTGGGCACGCACACACAGGTGCCCAGCGTGAGTTTAAGCCACCAGGTCCAGGACTCGAACCACGGTCGACTACATGGGAGTCCAGCAACATAGCCATTATGCTAACAGCTGGTCCCAAAAAATAATAATAATTTTAAAACAAGAAACACGCAAGACTGTCTGGGAGGATAAAAGAAATTATGTTACAGAGTCATCTCGTTAGTAAAGCAAAATATATTTTTTAATTGCCAGAGGGCATGTGCACAAACCAGGAAGAGAGAAAAAGAAAGAACCCCCAAGAGTGTGTGGTCATGCTACAGTGTTTTCTACTCCATTTCTCCAGCCTGTTGGGATTTTGGAAACACATGCATACATGTCTGGCATGTTTTTCAAGTAGCTAGGACTGAGATTTGAACCTCAGTTGGCCGTAAGATCTGACTCACTTAACCACTAGGTTATGGAGTCCACCCAATAAAACCATTAGTGGGCCACAGGTAGCATGGAGGTTAAGGTACTGGACCCCACACAGCTGACTGCACAGTTCAAGTCCTGGCAGCTTGAAAATCACACCCGGCAGACAGCAGAGAGTGAGGAGGCTGCGTCTAGCTCCTGCTCACACAGACACTGCAGTACGTTGAGCTCCATAGAGACAGCACCAGGGCAAGTGAGAGCCAGACAGGTACTGCACGACTCTCTGCCTCGTGGGAAAGGTAACTAAACATGGGCAAAGGAGATCCTAAGCAGCCAAGAGGCAAAATGTCATCCTATGCATTCTTTGTGCAAATTTGCTAGGAGGAGCACAAGAAGCACCGAAATGCTTCGGTCAACTTCTCAGTTTTCTTTCTTTTTATCTTTTTTTTTTTTTTTTTTTTTTTTTTTTTTTTTTGCGGTTTTCCCCCCCTTTGGGAGATTTTTGCTATAGGGTACGTGCACTCACAGGAGAGACAGAGAGATAGAAAGTGAGAAATCATAAAATCACCCCCCAAGAAGGATGGCCACAGAGCAATCCCTTCTTCTCCATTCTCCTCTCAGGATCTTGGGCAGGCACACATATGCAGCCAGTGTGAATTTTAAACCACCAGGTCCGGGACTTGATCCATGGTCAACTACATGGGAGGTCAGCAACTTAACCATTACACCATATTCTAGTCCTAACAGAGTTTTCTAAAAAGGGCTCAGAAAGGTGGAAGACCACATCTGCTAAAGAAAAAGGAAAGTGTGAAGATACAGCAAAGACAGACAAGACCCTTTATGAAAGAGAAATGAACACCTATACCTGTCCTAAAGGGAAAACCGAAACAGAAATTCAAGGATCCCAAGGGGCTCATTTGGCCTTTTTCTTGTTTTATTCTGAATATTGCTCAAAAATCAAAGGAGAACATCCTGGTCTGACCAGTTATGATGTTGCAAAGAAACTGGGAGGGATGTGGAATAACACTGCTGCGATGATAAACAGCCTTATGAAAAGAAGGCTGCTAAGCTGGAGGAAAAATATGAAAAGGATATTGCTGCATACCGACTAAAGGAAAGCCTGACGCACCAAGAAAGGGAGTTGTCAAGACTGAAATGAGCAAGAAAAAGGAGGAGGAAGAAAATGATGAAGAAGATGAAGAAAATGAAGAAGATGAAGAGCATGAAGAAGATGGAAATGGTGGAACCAGCAGTTAGTGTAATGGCTATGTCGCTGGACTCCCATGTAGTCGACCGCGGTTCGCGTCCCAGTGGCTTAGAACTCACGCCGGGCGCGTGTGCGTGTGTGTGCCCGAGATCCTGAGAGGAAAATGGAGGAGAAGGGATTGTGGCATGGCCATCCCCCCTGGGGGGTAATTTCTCGCTTTCTGTCTCTCTCTGTCTGTTGGGCGAGCACACGGGCCCTTTAGCAAAAAAAAAAAAAAATCTCTCCAAAAAAAGATGGTAATGCTGAAAAGATTTACTTTTAGCATAGGTTTTTCCCCTTGTCTATAAAGTATTTAACCCCCCTGTACACAACTCACTCCTTTCAAAAAAAATTGAAATGTTAAAAAAATAAAGTAAGTAAAAGAAAATCACGCCCGGCGTATGTATGTGCGCCCAAAATCCCAAGAGGAAGAGGAGGAATGGGATTGGGGTGTGCACATCCCCTCCCACATTTCTCACTTTCCCTCTCGCTCTCTCTTGCTCTCTCTCTCTCTCTCTCTCTTGTCACTGGACTCCCATGTAGTCGACCGCGGTTCGCGTCCCAGTGGCTTAGAACTCACGCCGGGCGCGTGTGCGTGTGTGCCCAAGATCCTGAGAGGAAAATGGAGGAGAAGGGATTGTGGCATGGCCATCCCCCCTGGGGGGGAATTTTTGTCTCTCTCTGGCAAGTGCTCTGCCTTTCTGAAAAAAAAAAAAAAAAAAAAAAGGATATTTGGAGACATAACCAAATAAGAGTTAAGAGACTAGATTACTTAGTCAACTTGGCATCAATTTAAACAACTGATGAGATGTCCCTGTTTCCAAATCTTACTTCTGGAACAAGAGTCAAGTTGTGCAGTTTTTTATTTGTTTTTGTCTCTTAATTTGTTATAGGGCACATGTGGAGACAGAGAAAAGAGAGAAAAAGTGAAAAAGCACCACCCAGGGCAGGTGACCATGCTGCAATCCCTTCTCATTCTCTTCTTGGAATTTTGGGCATGCACATGTGTGCACAACATGTTTTTAAAGCCACCAGATCTTGGACTTAAACTGAACAGTTGACCATTTGGGATCCAGCCACCTTAACCACCTGGCCACCTGCCTGGCCCCAAAAGTCAAGTATTTATTATCATTTTACCTTCATAATTCTCTAAAACACCAGATTATTGGTTCTACCCTTTGTCCTGAGCTACCCAGAGTTAAAATCAACAATAATATACCTGCCTTGTGTCTTACCAGGAATAAAACGTAAGTGGATATATGCATTTTTATTAGGTCAACTGGGAAAATGAACTCTCCTGCAGTCATGCACCTGTTTTCTACATATTCCAATAAGGGAAACAGCAACTCCCTTAAAAGGACCACTGTGAAACTGGCCTCTCTGTACATTTTCCTAAATGCAACATAATTATTTTTTCTTATATGCTACATTTTTCCCCAAAACATTAAAGGGCATTTTTAGGATTTTCTAATCTTAGTCAAATATTTTTATATGATAGGTTATTTTTATTACTTTAATCTACTTTGGGTTAACTATGATAACCAAAAGTCAAATAATATTACTAGAAAAGAAGCAATGAGATGGACCACCAGTTAGCGGAATTGCTATGTTGCTGGACTCCCACGTAGTCGACCGCGGTTCGCATCCTGGATCCGGTGGCTTAAAACTCACACCGGGCGCGTGTGCGTGCGTGCCCAAGATCCCAAGAGGAGAACGGAGGAGAAGGGATTGCGGCGTGGTCATCCTCCCTGGGGTTTGATTTCTCACTTTCTGTCTCTCTGTCTCTCTCTCTCTGTCTGGCGAGCGCACGCGCCCTATAGCGAAAACCTCTCCAAAAAAAAGAAAAAAAAAAAAAGAAGAAGAAGAAGCAATGAGAGAGAACTGAGTAAACTTACAATTTCTAATTCCACAAGATACTTTTTTCCCTCAGAGGCTTTTGCTTATAAGGGTGCATGTACTTGCCAGAAAGACAGAGAGAGACAGAAAGCAAAAAATCACCCCACAATCCTTTCTCCTCCATTCTCATCTCAGGATCTTGGGTACGCACATACACATGCCCAGCATGTTAAGCCACTGGGTCCAGGACTCGAACCGCAGTCGACTACATGGGAGTCTAGTGACGTAGCCATTACACCATCTGCTGGTTCCCGCAAGGTATTTTTTAAAAATAATCCATCATGAAGCCAGTAGGTGGTGTGGTTGTTAAGGCACTGGATCCCACATGGCTGATCACAGTTTGAGTCCTGGACCTGGCAGTTTACTTTTGCAAATTCCCTCTCTCTCTCTGTCTCTGGTCAAATTTTAAAAATAATAATAAATAAAGTTCAATAAATAATTCTTTTTTTAAGAAAGTGAATTAGCACCTAAAAGTAGAAGTTTAAAAAATATTTTTAAAAAATGATAACCCATTGGGACCAGCAGTTAGCATAATGGCTATGTCGCTGGACTCCCACGTAGTCGACCATGGTTCGAGTCCCGGACCTGGTGGCTTAGACTCACACTGGGTGCGTGTGCGTGCATGCCCAAGATCCCAAGAGGAGAATGGAGGAGAAGGGAATGCGGTGTGGCCATCCCCTCTGGGGGGTGATTTCTTGCTTTCTATCTCTCTGTCTGTTTCTGTCTGTCTGGCAAGCACACGTGCTCTATAGTAAAAACCTCTCCAAAAATAATAATAATAATAATAATAACCCATTGTACCTGTTGTAAAGTCAACAGAATGCCATTGTCCCCATTTCAGCCTAAAAAAATGTTAACCACTTCATTTTGTTTTTTTGTTTGTTTGTTTGTTTTTAGGTTTTTGCCATAGGGTGCTTGCACTCACCAAAGAGAAACAGAGAAAGAAGGAAAGTGAGAAAGCACCCCTCAAAGGGGATGGCCATGCTGTAATTCTTTCTCCTCCATTCTCCTCTTGGGATTTTGGGCACAAATACACACATGCCCAGTATGATTTTCAAGTCACCAGATCTGGGACTTGAACAGTAGTTGGCCATATGGGAGTCCAATGCCTTGGCCACTACACCACCTGGCCACAACAAAATATTGAAGTATTGTTTCAATGTTTTTGAAATAATAATGCATTTAGCTGGTTTGAAAAGTTGAAAAGGATACACTCCCTTTACTGATCTTTGGTTCTTAATTTCAAGGCACTATTCAGCCTTGCAAATTAAGCATGTAATTTGATATTGAATTACCTGATACCAAGGCTGATAAACAGTTAGAAACTTTTGCTTCGGATTCAATATAAATAGTATTGGGGACAGCAGGTGGTGTGGTGGTTAATTTTCTGTATTCCCACATGGCCGACTGCAATTCAAGTCCCAGACCAAGTGGCTTAAAAATCACAACAAATAAATCGAAAAATAAATAACTGTTTTAAATACATATATAAATAAATTTTTAGTTTGTGACTTTTAGTTTTGAAGAAAATATCTAAAACAAGAAGAGTTTACATAAAAAAAGACCATCAAGAGGGGCCAGACGGTGGCATAGCCGTAAAACACAATACTCTACAAGGCGATCCCACATAGAGAAATTCCCAATTGATGCCCAGAGACATCTCAGAGTATATTGATCGCATGTGTATCCATGATCCTGAGCACCTGAAGACAGGGGTGGATCATGAAGTCAAGACCATGTTGGAGCATGTGCTCTTTATCTAAACTTTTCTCCCTTTCTTTCTGTGTCTTCCACTCAAGGAAGAAGTAAATCATCTTTTTTAAAAAGAGCATTAGCAGGGCCAACAGGTGGCATGGTGGTTAAAGCACTGGACTCCCACAGGGTTGACCACAGTTCAAGGTCTAGTTCTGGGGTTTACTTTATCACTTTCTCTCTTCCTCTCTCTCCCTCGCGTGCACGCACACATGCAAGCATGTGTGCCCTGTGATAAATTTTGAAATAAAATAATCAAATATAAAATAATTTGGGCGAGGGAGAGAACGAGCATTAGAGGGGCCAGTGTGTGACATGGTAAGTTAACACACTCAACTCCCACATAGCCAACTACAGTTCAAGTCCTGGACTGGCTGCTTGAAAATCACAGCAAGCTCATGTGCATGCATACCCAGAATTCTGAGAATGGAGGAGAAGGAATCATGGTGTGGCCATTGCCCCTGGGGATTAATTTCTCACTTTCCCTCTCTGTCTCTGTTTCTCCCCAGTGAACACATACACTAAATAAATAATAAATAAAAGCATTAGGATAAGTTCGGAAAACCATTTCACCGAATGTATTATATATATATGAATTCAAAAGAGAATTGAAGGCCAGCAGGTGGCTTGGATGTTAAAGGTACCAAATCCCATATGGCCAGCTTTGTGATTCAAGTCCCAAACTCTGCAGCTTGAGAATCACGCTAGTTGTGAGTGCATGCAAGCCCAAAGTCCACAGAGGAGACTTGAAGAGAAGGGACTGTAGCATGGCCTTCCTCTCTAGGGAAGTGATTTCTCACTTTCCATCTCTCTCTCTCTCTGTCCCTCCCCCTCTCTCTCTCCCTTTCTCTCTCTGGTAAGTGCACATGCCCTATAGCAAAAACTAAGGGAAAAAAAAAGAGAGAGAATTTAAGCAAATAGCATAAGCTCCTATCTGACCAGCCCAAATAACCAAAATTCTTTATATTCATACACAATGATAATTCATGTTCCTAAGGATGTCTCTAAGACTTGGCAAAGTGAAAGTACCCTTTGAAATACAAAGTGATACAAATATGTATGATTTAGGCTTAATATTAAACTCTTCTTTCTTATATTTTATTTTCTTAAAATGTATGATCCTTAACTAAAAATGTTATACATATGGCAATTTTTTGTTAATCATATTGCATTATGTTTAAGTTATTAAAAAGAGCACTTTCCTTGAAAATTAAAATGGAAATGAGAAGGCCTGCAAGAGATGAGAATATGATCTTTGTTTTTTGTTTTATGTTTTATTTTTGGAGAATTTTTTGCTATAGGATATGTGCGTTCGCCAGAAAGACAGAGAGAGACAGAGAGACAGAAAGCAAGAAATCACTCCCCAGCGGGGATGGCCACACCACAATCCCTTCTCCTCCATTCTCCTTTCAGGATTTTGGGCACACACGCACATGCGCCTGGCATGAATTTAAGCCAGAGGGTCTGGGACTCGAACCGCAGTCAACTACATGGGAGTCCAGCAACATAGCCATTACACCAACTGCTGGTCCCGATCTTTGTTTATACGGTTTTATAAGGAAGACTTCTGTTCATCCTCATTCTTGAATGAATTAACACATAATAAGCAATTTTATCATTTTTATCATTTTTCATAATAAATTACATATAATCAAACATTTACTTGTTTCCTTAATAGATTATGATTCTATGAACACAGTATCTCAAAAACATGTAAATATATGAGTAGTTATTTAGATGTTTTGTACAAGGAAAAATACTCTAGTAAATATAAGTAATTGAGCTGAGGTATCATAAATGCACATTGAACCCTAAAGTACTCGGTTTATGAGTTTATTTAGTACCATTTACTGACCTGTTTGTTTGTGTGTTTTAGGTTTTTGCCATAGGGTGAGTGCATGCTGGAGAGAAACAGGGAGAGGGAAAGTGAGAAATCATCCTCCTGGGGGATGGCCATGTCACAATCCCTTCTTCCTCATTTTCCTCTTAGGATTTTGGGATTTTGGGCACACACACAAACACATGTGTCCAGCATGATTTTCAAGACACTGAGTCTAGGGATCTGCTGGCCCATGAATAACACTTTAAAACTTCTGTCCCTAAATCTAATTTGGGTAAACTATAACATAGAAAACAGGTTTTAGAGGTTTCTATTGATAACTTTTAAAACATTTATATATACTTTGCTTTGAGTTTTAAAAATATTTGAACCAAGCCTGCTGGTGGCATGGTGGTTAAGGCAGCTGCATCCCGCATGGCCAACTGAGCTATTTGAGTCTCAGACTCAGCAGCTTGAAAGCCTACAGCAGGCACGTGTGCATGCATGCCCAAAATCCCAAAAGGAGAAATGGAAGAGGCCTACAATGTGACCATGCCCCCTGGTGTGTGTGTGTGGGTTGGGGGGACTTTCTCACTTTCCCTCTCTCTGTGTCTCCATCAAGTACATGCCCCCTAGTAAATTAAAAGTACTAACATCCCCCCAAAATTGTTTAAAGTAAAAGTATTTCAGGGACTGGCAGGTGGCATGGTGGTTAAAGGCACTGGACTCCCACATGGCTGACCGTGGTTTGAGTCTCAGACCTGGTGGCTTGCTTTCTCACTTTCCCTCTCTATCTCTCACTCTATCCCTCTCTGGTCAAATTAAATAAACAAGTAAAATAAAACAAATAAAGTTCAATAAAATAATTTTTTATAAAAAAGTAAAAGTATTTCAATCTCATGAAATTATTTCTTTTTTTTTTTTTAAGAATTATTCTATTTGGGGCTGGCAGATGGCATGGTGGTTAAGGGCACTGGACTCCCACATGGCCAACTGCGGTTTGAGTCCCAGACCTGGTGGCTTGCTTTCTCACTTTCTCTCTTTCTCTCATTCACTCTCACTCTATCCTTTTCTCTGGTCAAATTAAAAAATAAATTAATTAATTAAAGTTAAATAATTATTTAAAATAATAATGGTTCTTTGAGAAACCTCCATATTCTCCACGTGGCTGGACCAATTTACATTCCCACCAACAATGTAGGAGTGTTCCCCTACCAGCACTTAACATTTTTTGTTTTTTAATCTTTGCCATTCTGACTGGAGTTAGGTGGTATCTCATTGTGTTTATTTGTTGTTGTTGTTGGAGAGGTTTTTTATTTGTTTTTTTGTTTTTTGCTATAGGGCGTGTGCACTCACCAGAAAGACAGAGACAGAAAGCAAGAAATCACCCACCCAGGGGGATGGCCACATCACAGTCCCTTCTCCATTCTCCTCTTGGGATCTTGGGCCCGTACACACACGGGCCCAGCGTG
>NW_006159807.1:1125638-1133533 GCF_000334495.1 Tupaia belangeri chinensis | reverse complement strand
AGGTTTTGCTATAGGGCACGTGTGCTCGCCAGACAGAGAGAGACAGAGAGATAGAAAGTGAGAAATCACCCCCCCAGAGGGGATGGCCACGCTGCATTCCCTTCTCCTCCATTCTCCTCTAAGGATCTTGGGCACGCACACACACGTGCCCGGCATGAGTTTAAGCCACCAGGTCTGGGACTCGAACCATGGTTGACTACGTGGGAGTCCAGTGACATAGCCATTACTCTAACTGCTGGTCTCTCCTCATTGTGGTTTTGATCTGCATCTCCCTTACAATGAGGGATATTGAGCATTTTTTCATATGTTTCTTGGCTGTTTGTATATCTTCCTTAGAGAGTTGTTTATTCAGCTCATTTTCTCACCTTTTAATTGGGATAATCACTTTCTTCTGGGTAAGCCACCTGAGTCCCCTGTGTATTCTGGTTATCAGTCCCTTATCTGAGGTACAGTTAACAAAAATTCTCTCCCATTCTGAGGGTTGTCAATTCACAGTAATTACAGTGTCCTTTGCTGTGCAGAAACTCCTTAATCTGATGTAATCCCATCTGTCTATTTTGGGGATTATTGCCTATACTTTGGGGTTTTCCTTAAGATGTCTTTGCCTATCCCAATGTCTCCCAGAGTCTCCCCAGAGTTTTCCTCCAGTAGTTTTATAGTTTGTGGTTTTAGGTTTAGATCTTTGATCCACTTTATTTGATTTTTGTTAATGGTGACAGATAGGGGTTCAGATTCATCTTTCTGCAGGTCGACACCCGTTTTTCCAGCACCAATTGCTAAAGAGGTTTTCCTTTTCCCAAAGGATTGACTGGTACCCATTGTTAAAGATGAGTTGCCTGGGGAACCTGCAGTTAGCGTAATGGCTATGTCGCTGAACTCCCACGTAGTCGACCACGGTTTGTGTCCCAGACCCAGTGGCTTAAAACTCACGCCAGGCACATGTGCGTGCGTGCCCAAGATCCCGAGAGGAAAATGGAGGAGAGGGGATTGCGCCCTGACCATCCCCCCTGGGGGTGATTTCTCGCTTTTTGTCTCTATGTCTCTCTCTGTCTGGCAAACGCATGTGCCCTATAGCGAAAAAAAAAAAAACCTCTCCAAAAAAAGAGGGTTTATTTCTGTGATCTATACCCTGTTCCATTTGTCCTCGTGTCTGTTTTTGTGCCAATATCACAGCTTTGTAATATATTTTGGGGTCAGGCAGTGAGATGCCCCCCACTCCACTCTTCTTGTGCAAGATGGCTTTGGTAATATGGGGTCTTTTTTTTTCTTTTATGTAGAGTTTTTTGTTTTTGTTTTGTTTTGTTGTTTTGTTTGCTATAGGACATGTCGCTTGCTAGAGAGACAGAGAGACAGAAAGCAAAAAATCACCACCTGGGAGGTTGGCCACACCACAATCCCTTCTTCTCCATTCTCTTCTTGGGATCTTGGGTACGCACACACATGCACCTGGTGGAGTTTAAGCCACTAGGTCTGGGACTCAAACCACTGTCGACTACATGAGTGTCCAGCAAGGTAGCCATTATGCCAACTGCTGTTCCAATACGAGTCCTTTCATGATTCCAGACAAATTCTATGATTGTCTTTTCTAGATCTGTGAAGAATGTCTCTTGTAATTTTATCGGGATTGCATTAAAGATGTAGATTAATTTAGGTAGGATTGCCATTTTGATTATATTAATTCTGCCAATCCAGGAACATGGGATGTCTTTCCACTTTTTTGTGTCCTTTCTGACTTCCTTTTTAAGGTTTTCATAGTTTTCCTTATAGAGGTCTTTGACATCCTGGGTTAGTTTTATGCCTAGGTATCTTATATTTCTTGTGGCTATGGTAAATGGGATTACTTTCTTCAAGTCTGTCAGAATTTTCAGTCTTCAGGCTAAAAGACTGAAGGACATAAAAGCATTAAAAATTGTTGTGGACACTAGAGACAAAGTGGACGGAGAGTGTGGAAGAGGAAGAGCATAGGAAAGGAAATTAGGGGGAAAATAAGGAGATATAAGATATTTGGGGACACAGATATAGTTTGTTGTCTGTTGAGGAGGATGTTTATAGTATTCTCAACTGGACTGAGATGTGTATCATGCTGGGTAAAATCTCTTTACAATCTAAATGATGTACAGCAATTGAATGTATAAATAATAATAATAAAATAATAATAACAACTTAAAAAGAATGATTCTACTTAACTTTTATTTATTTACTTACTTTTTAATTTGACCAGACAGGGGCAGAGAGAGAAGGAGAGAGATAGTGAGATAGCAACCCGCCTGGTCCAGGACTCGAACCATGGTCAGCCATGTGGCTGACCAGTCCAGCAACCCTAACCACTACACTACATGCCGGCACCAAAATTGTTTCATTATTAACTTTTTTTATATTTATATGAATCAACATTATAATACTTGACTTACTAGACAGAAACCGAAGGAAGCAAGGCAATGCACAATTAAACCAGGAAGATACTTGGCATCAAATATTCAAACACCACAGGGTATGTTGAGAGAGTCATTAAAATAGCATTCTGTTGTATTACAATGACATATGGTAGGCTTCCAAAATTAGCAGAGTATTTTGCTGCCTACTGGCTTGTATCACAGTCTTAATATAGTTCTTTTGAAGAGAGAGTTAAAAATAACTTACATGTTTTTATAAGTACTTTTGAGAGTTTGTGAAACATTAATCTCTTTTAGATAGGTGATTCTGGGTATGAAAATGCTAAGAAACATTTCTTGTCTTTTCCTTATCGTTGTCTCCTCTATTCTACATATTAAGTTGTCAGGAAAGCTGTGACATATTTTTTGTTTTTCTATGCAAAAATGCATCATGACTTCCCCTACAACCTGATATTCCCATCCTCCTTGTTTAATGGGACTGCTTCTCTGTCCTCTTCCTCTCAACCAAATTGCATTTTTTTACACTTTATTATTTATTTATTTATTTTAATTTGACCAGGGAGGGGGAGAGAGAGAGAAAGTGAGAAGGCAAGCTGCCAGGTCCAGGACTTGAACTGCAGTCAGCCATGTGGGAGGTTCAGTGCCCTTAACCACCATACTCTCTGCTGGCCCCCAAATTGCATTTTTTAAAGGTATTTTTAAATAGGTTAATAAAGATAGTAAACTTGTTCGGCTGCAAAATGTTTCTCATGCCTGACCTGACAGGATGAGAGTTCCCCCTGACCTTTCACACAGGCCATAGTACCCCCAATTTTGTTCAAGATACACAGAGTTAGGAACCAGCAGTTAGCATAAGGGCTATGTTGCTGGACTCCCATGCAGTCAACTGCTATGCACAACCCGGACCTGGTGGCTTAAAACTCACGTCGGGCGCGTGTGCATGCATGCCCAAGATCCCGAGAGGAGAATGGAGGAGAAGGGATTGCGGCGTGACCATCCCCTCTGAGGGGGTGATTTCTCGCTTTCTGTCTCTATGTCTCTCTGTCTGTCTGGTGAGCGCATGCGCCCTATGACAAAAACCTCTCCAAAAAAAAAAAAAAGATACACGGAGTTATCTCTGCCTCCACATACCTTTGTCACCTGTGACTTAACCAAACTCATTCTCACTGAGCTTCCACTTTGTAAAATATCCCATCTGTGCCTGAGGATGTGTTCACTATATAAATCAAATTTCAATACAATTCCAAAGTATGCAATGCATTTCTAAACCATAAAGAAGATCACAGAATCTCATCTCAAATTCTACATAGACAGGTCACTATGCAGCACTGATTGTTTTCAAAACGAAATGAAGTTTTCGGAGCTATAGAAATTCAACCTCTATGTCCAGGCATATACCTTCTAAATGCTAATTAGGGTACCATCTGTGGCTTCAGTAAACAGTAGTTAAGCCTCCTCCTCCAAACCTCCAACTACTGCCACATGAGTCCGAAGCATCCAGTGACCATTTGGTTCATCAGGCGTCAGCGTTCTCTTTGGAAGTGTTTCGATTTCTGAAGAGATGGCAGTAATACTCAGCTCTTTGGCCCTCACTTACCCCCAAGGGGTCAAAAGGCAGTACCTATTTTGAGGTCAATTACTCTCTTTGGTTTAGTCGTGCACTTTCCGAGACACAAAAGGTAGAGAAGTTTCCTGCATCCATGATTATGGACGCCACACAGTGAAAGATCCCAGCCCTGTAGAGCTCTTTGTTCACATGGTGTGACACAACAAAACACAGACACAAGTTCACCGGGCAAAGGACAACTAGGGCATTAGTCACTTTTAACTGACTTTCTCTTCCTGGAACCAGGAAGAGGACTCGAACAGACAGCATATTTAAGAACACTGGTACTGGGATCAGCAGAGAGTGTAATGGTTCCGTTGCTGGACTCCCATGTAGTCGACTAGCAGTTCAAATCCCAACCCGACCCCCCCCCCAAACACACACACACACACACACACACACACACACACACACAGTCATAGTGATTCCTGCAGAGCCAGGGGTCCTTCAGGCAAGCAGAAGAGTGGCAGGAGCCCACGGGGCACCATGTGAGCCAGAAGTGTTCAGAATATAACAGGAGAAAATTTTCACATCAGTGGAATTCTACCACCCACAATCATCACTCTGGACTTTTTTTGTTTTTAAAAGAGGTTTTTGCTATAGGGTGCATGTGTGCGCCACAAAGACAGAGAGAGACAGAAAGCAAGAAGGCAGCCCCCAGGAGGGATGGCCATACTGCAATCCCTTCTCCTCCATTCTCCTCTAGGGATCTTGGGCACGTACTCACATGCACTCAGTGTGAGTTTAAGCCACCGGGTCCAGGACTCGAACCACAGTTGGCTACATGGAAGTCCAGCGATACAGCCATTACGCTAACTGCTGGTCCCCACTCTGGACATTTTTGTGTGAATCTAGTAATTTCACACATAGACATGGACCTCCCAGTCAAAGTCAGGGTGATTCAGGGGAGACGTCACTCATACTCGGCACATGGCAATTATCCACCTAAAGCACTTCAGTAACTAGGCCTACAGGAGTTCAGCATGTCAGATCCCAGGAAGAAAATGCTGAAGCGGGGCCAGCAGGTGGCGTGGTGGTGAAAGGTGCTGGACTTCCACATGGCTGACCACAGTTCTAGTCTCCAACCTGGCAGCTTCCTTTCTTATTTGTTTTTCTCTGGCCAAATTAAAACTAATAATAATAATAAGGTTAAATAAAGTAATTGGGAAAAAAAAAAGGATTGTCCAGTGACCTGCTGGCAATGCCCTGGTCTCCCAGTGGGGCTGCTGTCCCCCATGGTGGCAGCCGGCTCAGCAGTGGGGATGTGTTCTGGCTTCACAAGTCGGTTTCCAAACCCCAGGTTGTGTGAGCCCCTGTGAACTCTTAGGTAACTGCAGTTTACCAGCCACTGGAGAGTTCTGTGTTAATCCACGTTCACCTGGCTAATCTGGTGTCCACTTTGGGAGAAACGGCTTCATTAGGAAAACCAACTGTCCCGAAGAGGCTCCAAGTAAAAGCATTATTTTTTCAAGGTAAAGCTGGAAAATGATATCAAAAACTCTGCTATTTTTTTTTTTTTGAGAGGTTTTATGCTACAGGGCACATGTGCTCACCAGAGAGACAGGGAGAGACAGAGAGACAGAAAACGAAAAGTCACCCCCCAGGGGGGATGGCCACACTGCAATCCCTTCTTTCCATTCTTCTCTCAGGATCTTGGACACACATGCACACGCGCCCAGCGTGAGTTTAAGCCACCAGGTCCAGGAATCGAACTATAGTCGACTACATGGGAGTCCAGCGACATAGCCATTACACTAACTGCTGACCCCAAAAACTCTGCGATTTTTTGAAGTTGTCTAGAAGTTGGCCACTTGCTATGCTGGAGTCTGGTTAATCTGGAAGAAGAGGGCTTGTTTCGATGAACAGGGGTTCCCCGCCAATGAAGCCCTACAGGGAGGCTCAAAGAGGCTGGGGGTGTGCACCGCAGACAAACCCTGATTAGGAGATGACTGTATATCAGGCATGTGAGGAAGGCTGCATGCCTGTGACTTCGAATATGGGAGGTCATGTCATTGTCCTTTGCCTTCAGGTTGTCCTGCTGGGAAGTGCAAATAGACCCCTCCGAAGAGCTTGCAAACAGGGCCTGGAAGGGAATGTGGAGAAGGAACAGTTGTCACTTGGTAGGAGGCTCAGCACAGCTCTGTTCATTCAGGATGGGCATTACCTGCCTGCCCTCCCCCACCCTTCCCCTGACCTTTAAGGAAACAAATTAAACTGGATTTTTAATGTTTGAAGAGGAAAGAGGAAAAAGGAAGTGGCAGCTCATGTTCGTAAAGCACCTATAGGCAGTCGCTACACCAAGTTTAACCCTCAGGAAACCCCCGTGGGCTAAATGATTTCATGCACGTTTTACCGATGATGAAACTGAAGCCACGAAGTTAATGTGTCCATGGACACAGTAAGTATCTGAAACTACCAGGAGTAAGTGGTCGTACATGGTACCTGGCCTGGATGTTACGTGAGAGGTTATACAAGGGGACTTCAAAGTTTGTAGGAAAATGGAATTAAAGTATGAGTTTATTTTGGTGCAAAAGCTAAAAAAAAAAAAAAAAAAAAAAAAAAAAAAAAAAAAAAACACCCAGGAAAGCATTCAAAAAAAAAAAAAAAAAAACAACAAAACTCACCAGGCATGCATGCTTAAGATCCTGAGAAGAAAATGGAGGAGAAGGGACTGTAGCATGGCCATCCGCCCCCCCAGAGGGCGATTTCTCACTTTCTGTCTCCCTGTCTCTCTTTGTCTCTCTGCTGAGTGCATGTGCCCTATAGCAAAAATCTCTCTCTAAAAAAAAAAATGACATCAATAAATACTTAGTGGTCACTAAAATGCTTCATTGTTTGCTCAGGACCAAACGAACAATCTAAAAGATTAGAAAGTAATTGCACTAAAGCTGTCCAAATAATGCGATGAAATTTAATTGATACTTGGTAAGTGTATTTTCCAAACATTTTTTACCAGAATGCTAAATTTTGGTTGGATGCAGCAGACCTACATTTAATAACATGAGCATTTCAAAATGTTGAAACTTGATTTTTCTTAAACTTTTCTGCTTGAACAGTGTACCAAAATTGATATAAAAATAAAATTTAAAACAAGGAGTCAGAAACAAGAAAAAAAGAACAAGAAATCAAAATACATATTTTAAATGACAGCTGTTTCAATGGCTGATAATCATTTTCTTGATTCCAAATAAAAACCTCATTATAGGGGCTGGTAGGCGGCATGGTGGTTAAGGCACAGGACTCCCACTTGGCTTTCCATGGTTCAAGTCCTGGACCTAAGTGCTTTCTTACTTTCTCTCTCTGATCAAATTTTAAAATAATAATAATAAATTAAATATTTTTTTAAAAACTCTTTATAGCATCAGTCCCATAATTGTGCATTTCTGATACAAATCATTTATTATAAGAAAAACAAGATAGTATCAGTCCATGTAAATGCATTTAAAATTTTTTCTGCTATGAGATTTAATCCTGATAGCAAGAGAGAATGAGAATGAGTATTATTACAAATAACAAGATTTTTAGGCAGAACTGGCATTTGACAGTGTCATTTGCAATAACCATAGTCTTTTTTATTTTATGTTTTTTAAATATAATTATTTATTTTATTTATTCATTCATTTATTTTAATTTGACCAGAGAGAGACAGAAAGAGAAAGATTGAGAAAGCAAGCTGCCAGGTCCGGGACTCAGACTGTGGTCAGCCATGTGGGAGTGTCCAGCACCTTAAAGCCCCTAAACCACCATGCCACCTGCTGGTCCCCATAGCCTTTTTTATTTTTTTAAGAAATCCGTATTGCCTTTTGGCTTTCTGAGTAGCACCATGGCGGTTAGCAAGAATAAACGCCTTACAAAAGGCAGCAAAAAGGGAGCCAAGAAGAAAGTGGTTGATCCAA
>NW_006159807.1:1115941-1125615 GCF_000334495.1 Tupaia belangeri chinensis | reverse complement strand
CACGACCCACCGTTTACAACCCACCAGAGTGTATATAACCACGATGCCTGGCCCACAGTAGAGACGACACAGACGACCGAGAAGACGACAACAACCAGGACGACGACGACGACAACGACCAGGAAGACGACAACTGAAGAGCCTGAAGAGCTGAAACACCGCGCAGTCTCCAGGCGACCCTGAAGATCCTGAAGAGCTGACACTGCATCGTCTCCAGATGACTTGGGAGACCCTGAAGAGCTGTAACACTACATCATCTCTGGACGACCCTGAAGAGTTGTGACACCGCATCGTCTCCGTGCTGCTCACAGTAGACGACGCAACACTGCATCGTCTCTGTGCTGTACCGTGCTGCCCACAATAAACGGACGACACTGTCGTCTCTGTGCTGTAACACTACGCCGCTTGTCCCGGCTCTCACTCCTTCACTCAGGAAACCTGTTTGGCTGTCCCCCCCGGGTCGGGACACATTTCCTAAAAAAGATTGGTATGATGTGAAAGTACCTGCAATGTTCAACATAAGCAATACTGGGAAGACGCTGGTTACCTGGACTCAAGGAACCAAAATTGCATCCGACAGCCTTAAGGGCCATGTGTTTGAAGTGAGCCTTGCAGATCTGCAGAATGACGAAGTCGCATTTAGGAAATTCAAGCTAATTACTGAGGACGTTCAGGGCAAAAACTGCCTAACTTCCATGGCATGGATCTCACCCATGA
The DNA here is from genome assembly GCF_000334495.1 of Tupaia belangeri chinensis. Lineage (NCBI taxonomy): Eukaryota > Metazoa > Chordata > Mammalia > Scandentia > Tupaiidae > Tupaia > Tupaia belangeri. The sequence continues at coordinate 1,124,898 of NW_006159807.1, read as the reverse complement.
CAAAATGTGTTCCATGGTCAAAAAATGACAGACCATGATCGAAGCTCATGTCGATGTCAAGACTACCGATAGTTATTTGCTTCGTCTCTTCTGTGTTGGGTTTACTAAAAATCGCAACAATCAGATATGGAAGACCTTATGCCCAGCATCAGCAGGTCTGCCAAATCTGGAAGAAGATGATGGAAATCATGACCCAGGAGGTGCAGACAAATGACTTGAAAGAAGTGGTCAATAAACTGATTCCAGACAGCATCGGGAAAGACATAGAAAAGGCCTGCCAGTCCATCTACCCTCTCCACGATGTCTTCTCAGGAAAGTCAAAATGCTGAAGAAGCCGAGGTTTGGATTGGGAAAACTCATGGAGCTTCATGGTGAAGGCAGTAGCTCTGGAAAAGCTGCTGGGGATGAGGCGGGCGCCAAAGTTGAACGAGCTGATGGATAGGAACCACCAGTCCAAGAATCTGTTTGAAGTTTAGACTTTTAATAGTGACAAATAAAAAGTCCTATTTGTGACAAAAAAGAAAAAGAAAAAAAAAGAAATCCTTATTCAGTTAATTTTTGCTATAGAGCACATGGCCTCACTGGAGGGAGAGAGAGGGAAAGTGAGAAATCACCCCCCGAGGGTGCAGAACCACATCACAATTCCTTAGCCTCCATTCCACTCTCAGGATTTTTGGCATGCACATGCACACACAGTGTGTTTTTTCAAGACACTGGGTCCAGGACTCGAATCATTCAGTCAGTCATGTGGGACTGAGTTGCCTTAACCTCCACATCACCTGCTGGCTCCAACAGGGAGTCTCCTAACCCACGAAATTCTTGGGGTATCTTTCTGTTGTACACAATATATATCTGTTTTTGGTTATATTGTAACATAGCTCTGAGCTTACTATTCACTTCCATGTTCGCCTTCCTCTGGTATCATGCCAATTTCAAAGCTGACCAAAGTAAGACTTCTCATTATTGAATAAAAGTTGAGATAAATTAATTAATTCATTTCACACGTTTTTATAGTTGCCTATTACGTGCCTTCTAAGGATGTGCTAAGAAAAAGCCATGGTCTCTAGTTTCATGTAGCTTAAAGTCTAGCAGAAAAACCAGATTTTTAACAACTGCACAAATAATTGTATGGTTGTGTTTTGTTGAGTTTTTTTTTAGAGACAGGGAGTTGCTATGTTGCCCAGGATGGCCTCAAACTCACAATCGTTCTGCCTCAGGCTTCTGCTTCAGCCTCCCTAGTAGCTATGATAACAGCTGCACACCACTGCACCTGGTTAAACAATGGATAGTTTTAAAGTGATAAGTGGGGGCCAACAGGTGGCGTGGTGGTTAAGGCACTGAATTCCCACACCACACACGGCCAACCACAGCTCAAGTCCTGGACCTGGTAGCAGCTTGCTTTTTCACTTTCTCACTCTCTCTCTTTTACTCTCTCTTTGTCTCTCTCTGGTGAGCACACATTTCCTGTATACATTAATAATAATAATAATTAATAAAATTAAATAAATATAATTGCCTTTTTTTTTGGAGAGGTTTTTGCTATAGGGCACATGCGCTCACCAGACAGACAGACAGAGACAGAGAGACAGAAAGCGAGAAATCACACCCCAGAGGGGATGGCCACACCACAATCCCTTCTCTTCCATTCTCCTCTTGGGATCTTGGGCATGCACGCACACACGCCCAGTGTGAGTCTAAGCCACCAGGTCCGGGATATGAACCACAGTTGACTACATGGGAGTCCAGCGACATAGCCATTACACTAACTGCTGGTCCCAATAAATATAATTATTTTAAAAAGAAAAAAATATGATATGTGTTGGGGGTCATCAGGTGGTGCAGTGGTTAAGGTGCTGGATTTCCACATGGCTTAATGAGGTTAGATTCCCAGATCAGCAGCTTGAAAATACTGCTGGCATGTGTGCGTGTGCCCAAGATCCTGAGAGGAGAATGGAGGAGAAGGGACTATGGCGTAGCCATCACCCCAGCCCTATAGCAAAAATCTCTTTCAAAAAAAAAGGAATATTTAATTATTTTTTTAATTTTTGAAATAATTATTTAATTATTTAATTCATTTGTTATTATTATTATTTTTTAAATTTGACCTGAGAGAGAGAAAGGGAAAGCTTTCTAGCAAGCCACCAGGTCAGGAACTTGATCTGCAGTCAGCCATGTGGGAATCCAGCATCTCCAACCACCACACCACCAGCCAACGCCAGCAGAATATCTTTCAAAAATGAAGGTGAGGAGCCAGTTGATTATGTGGTGGTGAAGGCACTAAATTCTACATGGGGGGCTGTGTGGTTCGAGCCCTGGACCCAGCAGTTTGAGGAACATGCTGGGTATGTGTGTATGTGTGCCCAAAATCCTTTTTTTTTTTTCTTTTGTGAGAGTTTTTTTTGTTGCCATAGGGCATGTGCGCTTGCGAGACAGAGAGACAGAAAGCGAGAAATCACCCCCCCAGGGTTGATGGCCACGCTGCAATCCCTTTTCCATTCTCCTCGCGGAATCTTGGACACACACACACATGTGCCTGGCGTGAGTTTTAAGCCACTGAGTCCAGGACTCGAACTATGGTGAGAGTCCAGCGACATAGCCATTACGCTAACTGCTGGTCCCTGTGTGCCAAAAATTCTGAGAAAAGAGATTATGGCATGGCCGTCCTCTCTGGGGAGTGATTTCTCACATTCTCTTTCTCCATCTCTCTCTGGGAAGCGCTTATGCCCTGTAACAAAAGAAACTTTTAAAAACCAATATGGGGGAGTCGCTGGACTCCCACGTAGTCGACCGCGGTTCATGTCCCAGACCCAGTGGCTTAAAACTCACACCGGGCGTGTGTGCGTGCGTGTCCAAGATCCCGAGAGGAGAATGGAGGAGAAGGGATTGCAGCATGACCATCCCCCCTGGGGGGATGATTTCTCGCTTTCTGTCTCTATGTCTCTCTCTGTCTGGCGAGCGCACGTGCCCTATAGCAGAAACCTCTCCCCCCCCCCAAAAAAAAAAGAAACCAATATGGCATCAGAGTTCAATTCCCAGTTCATCTTGTACATACTGGGCATGCCCATGGTTCTGGCTGACTGGAAAGACTGGCGGGAATACTGTAGTTTGAGACCAGGCTGAGGATGCATGCCTTTATGTCTGTCACTGTCCCCGTCTTTCTCTCATGCAAGAAAGGAAGAAGAAAGGAAGAGCTTTTTTCTAAATGAAAGTGAAACAGAATTTTTTGTAAAACAAAAGCTAAGAGGATTTTACAACAGACTTGCACTGCAGGAAATGTGAAAAGAATGTACGTAGGCAGTACGAGATTACATGGAAATCTGTGTCTACACAGAGAAACAAAGAACTCCAGAAATGGTAAAAGTAAATATTTTAAAATGTGCCTTTTATTTACCTTAACACACAGCTAATTATCTGAAGGAAAAATAGTAACAGTGTGGAGCCGGCAGCTAGAGGGGTGGTTAAGGCACTGGACTCCCACATGGCCAACCAGAGTTCAAGTTCCAGACCTAGAGGCTTGCTTTCTCGTTTTTCCTTTCTCTCTCTCTCTTTACTCAAATTTTTAAAAAAATAATAATAACAAATAAAATTAAATAAATAAATAATTATTTTAAAAATAGTAATGGTGCACTATAGGTTTAAAACATATTCAGAAGTAAAATGTATGACAACAATAGCACAAGGATGGAATGGAGCAAATAGAAAATAAGATATAAGACTCCTCTTACAATATGTTTGAAAGTAGATGCTAAGTTAAATATATGTATTACAAACCTAAAGTAATCACTACTTTTAAAATTTATTTTATTATTTTATTTTATTTTAACATTTTTTACATAGGGCGTGTGCACTTCTCCCAGAATGACAGAGAAAGACAGTGAGAGGGAAAATGAGAACTCACCCACAGGGGGTTGGGGGGGCAGGTGGCCATGCCGCAGTCCTCTTCTCTTCCATTCTTCTCCTAGGGTTCTGGACACACACGCACATGCACCAAGTATGATTTTCAAGATGCCAGGTCTGGGACTCGAATCGTGATCTGCCATGTGGGAGTCTAGCACCTTAAACACACCACTGACTGGCCCAACACGTTTTTTAGAAGAAGTACAACCGGTTCTTAGGTACCCACCATGGCAGGACAAGAGGATCTGGTGCAGAGGGAGATTCGCCAGGACTGGGCAAACCAGGCGTACATGGAGGTCATCACTAGCAGCATCAGGAAAATCACAGACTTTCTCAACTCCTTCCACACGTCTTGTTGTTGGAGACTTACAACACTAAAAGAGAAATCGACGCCCTCGAGCGGAGGATAGATTATATGGAAGCACGGGTGACAAAAGGCGAGGTGCTCACGTAGAACTGTGCCCTGCTGCTGCTTGGAAGTTGCTTGACAGAACACAGGCCCCCCGGGAAGGCCCCAGCAGCCTTCAGCTTCCTCTCTCCTTAAAGAGCAACAGAGTTTATGCTTGATTTTCTTTTTTCAGAAGTGTGGCCTTTGGGATCTGTCATGTCCATCTGGGGGTGTGATGGAGCATGTGGGAAGAAGTCCAAGGGAACTCTTGGAAACAACGTTAGGCATTTTGCCTTTTCAGTAACATTTTATAGAACTATTTATCAGTGTGTTTGAGGCATTCAGAGCCAAAAGCCCAGGACTTTGTGAAGGTCCGCCCCACCTCTTTCTTTCTCTCTCAGATTCTCTTTGCCTCTGTGCTAATCCTGTAAACAGCCTTTTCCTCTTCCCCGCTTTTGGTAGGGAGAGGTCCTGGCTAAGAGTCTCACGCCCTGAGAAAGTGACTGCCAGAAAATGTTGTTACTAACCCACCAGTTTCTCGTCATTTTGGGGAGGTCAAGGTCAGGCCCTCACTTGGCGTAAAGGTCCATTTTCAGAGTTTTCTTCCTGTCACTTAGGGTGTTTATATGCCTCTCACATTTCCCTAATAAAATCCTCAACTTTAAAAAATATATATATAAAGTATAACTAGTAAGTCAATGATGGATGTAAAATGGAACCATATATTTCATGCAGAAGTATTTCAAAAGTAAAAGGACAGGGACCAGCAGTTAGCGTAATGACTATGTTGCTGAATTCTCATGTAGTCGACCACAGTTCAAGTCCTGGACCCGGTGGCTTAAACTCATGCTGGGCGTGTGTGCGTGTGTGCCTAAGATCCCGAGAGGAGAATGGAGAAGGGATTGCAGCGTGGCCATCCCCTCTGGGGGGTGATTTCTCGTTTTCTGTCTCTCTCTCTCTCTCTCTGTCTTCTCCAATGAGCACACATGCCCTGTAGCAAAAACCTCTCAAAAAAAAAAAAAAGTAAAATAACAAAGCTTAAAAAATTAAATTTTTCCTGCAAGAAAAAGCAGGCTGCATACCTACAAAAGTTGCATGATTCCATTGGGTATTTGCTGTTGTTGCCAAACTGTTTGCATTTGCATATATGCTTGTAGAGAAGGTCTTGCAAAAGTACATACATACACCAAACTAATAATAGAGATTAACTCTAGGGAAATGGCTGGGCTATGGGAGAGTAGGGTGAATAAGTTGCAGGGTAGGATTTCATTTATTAGTTTTTTATGCATTTATGTTTTTTTCAGCAATCATGTATCTACTTCTGTATCTAAAAATCTTTTACTTTGGAACCAGCAAATGGCATAATGGTTATGTTGCTGGACTCCCGTGTAGTCGATCATGGTTTAAGTCCTGGAACAAGTGACTTAAAACTCACACCGGGCGTGTGTGCTTATGTGCCCAAGATGCTGAGAGGAGAATGGAGGAGAAGGGATTGCAGCATGGCCATCCCCCCTGGGGGGTGATTTCTCACTTTCTGTCTCTCTCTGGTGACTGCACATGCCCTATAGCAAAAATCTCTCTCTCAAAAAAAAAAGTCTTTTACTCTGTAATAATTATAGATTTGCAGAAGACCACAAAAGTACTTAGAGAGTTCTGTGTATCCAGATCCAGTTTTCCCCAATGGTTACGTCTTTATTTATTTATTTATTTATTTATTTATTTGAGAGAGAGAGAGGTTTTTTACTTTAGGGTGCGTGCACTCACCAGAGAGACAGAAAATGAGAAATCAGGGGTGAGGGAAGGAGGATTGCCATGCCACAATCCCTTCTTTTCCATTCTCCTCCCAGAATTTTGGGAACTCATGAACACACACCCAGCATGAGTTTCAACCCGCTGGGTCAGGGACTGTGAATCCCAGTTGACCATGTGGGAGTCCAGCAACATAACCATTATGCCATCTGCTGGTCCTCCCTCCACTGGTTACATCTTATATAACAATAGCACACTTTCAAAACCAGGAAACTGAGGTCAAAACAATGTGGGAGTGGGCGTAGATGGCATGTGGTTATGGTACTGGACTTGCACATTGCTGACCACAATTCAAGTCCTGGATCTGGCAGCTTGCTTTCTCACTTTCCTTTTCTCTCTTTCTCTCTCTGATCAAATTTTTTAAAAGATAATGATAAATAAATTTGTTAAAAAATTAAATGTATGTGAATAATTCTACATCAATCTGTCACATGTGTGGATTCATGTAACTCCACCATGATCAGCGTACAAAACTATACCAACACTACAAAGATCTCCCTCATGTTACCCTTTTAGAGCCATGCCTTTCATTCATTCCACCATTCCAGATCTCTGGAAAGTACTGATTGATTCTAATATTTATAATTATATCATTCTGAGTTTATTTATACATGGAATCATAAAATATCCATTTTTTCACTCAACACTATGTCCTTGAGATCCATCTATAACTTGCATACATTTTAAAGAACTTTTTTTATTAAGAGAAATTTTTGCTACAGGGCACATGTGCTCACCAGGAAGACAGAGAGACAGAAAGTGAGCAATCACCCCCCCACACCCAGGGAGGTTGACCATGCCACAATCTCTTCTCCTCCATCTTCCTCTTGGGATTTTGGGCACTCACAGACACGTACCTGGCATGAGTTTTAAGCCTCTGGGTCTAGAACTTGAACTGTAGTTGCCTACGTGAAAGTTCAGCAACATAACCATTATGTTATCTGCTAGTCCGCATTTTTAAGAACTTTTAAAATAATTAATTTACTCTTATTAAGGGTCATTTTTCTCAATATGAAGTATTCAGGTAGAGATAAAGAAAATTGGGGAGTAGTCAAAAACAACCAATGGGAAAAAAAAATTCTTTAAAAAAAAAAAGGGACCAGCAGCTGGTGTGGTGGTTAAGCCACTGGACACTCCCACATGGCTGACCAGGGTTCAAGTCCTGAATCTGGTGGCTTGCTTTCTCGCTTCCTCTCTCTCTCATTCTCAACGTCTGTCTCTCTGGTCAAATTAAAAAATAAATGAACGAATAAATAAAATAAAATAATTAATAAAAAAAATTCTTTAAAAAAATAAAAGTAAAAATAAAAATAAACCAAAAAACAAACAATGGGCACCAGCAGTTGGTGTAATGGCTATATCACTGCTCCCATGTAGTCAACTGCGGTTCAAGTCCCAAACCCTGTAACCTAACCTCACGCCAGGTACATGTGCGTGCGTCTCCAAGAGGAGAATGGAGGAGAAGGGATTGCGCATGGCCATCCCCCTTGGGGGTGATTTCTCACTGTTTATCTCTCTGTCTCTGTCTTTCTGGTGAGCACATGTGCCCCAGAGCAAAAACCTCTCAAAAAAAAAAAAAAGGACAATGAATGACCCTTCACACCAAGCCTGAGAAAATATATTCTCCTTATTTTCAAAGAAGATTTTAAAAATCTCATAATGATTATGTTCCATGGTTGAGAAGACTAATGTTTTGTTTTGTTTAAGTCTATCCACTCATTTCTTCCTACCTAGAGAAACAGAGAGAGAGAGAGAGAGAGGGGGGCATCCCCCTGAAAGGATCCTCATGCCATAATCCACCCCCAGCCTAGCGGGCCAGGATCATGGACACACATGCTTATACCCCGTGTGCTCAGAGAGACCTCAGGTTGAGGATCCAGGACCCTCTCAGGCAGCTTCCGCATTGCAGAATGCATGGCATCATCATGGCACCACCGCAGTTGACCAAGGAGACTAATGATTAAGGAGGGTCCTTTGCAAGTATCGTTTTCCTTATAAATATGGCTTCTTGGCTTTTTCTAAGCGCTGTAGGCAAAACATGAATTTGGGTGTCTCCGAGGACTTAGTAGTGGGTCCATGGGCACAATACCGTGAATCAGTGTCTTCAACCGTAAAATGGGAGAGTAGTACCTACTGATGTAGTAGCCTATGAGAACCAAGTGTTGCAGGAAAGAAATGATTGGTCTTGTGCTTGGCTTATGAAAAGCACAGGCTGTAAATTTCAGGAGCCCTCTCTCTTCACTGCGCCACTGCTGCCCCGCTGCATGTTTTGTTTTCTGGCCGTTGTTTGCAGAGCTTGTTGATATACCCCACTCTCAGACTGAGACCTTGATTCAGCCGGTTAACTACTATTTCTTGCTCTTTTGCACCTGGGCAAACTGCGAGCTGCTCTACTTCTCACTTTCTTCCCTTTCTGCCTCAGTTCTCCTTAAGACATTTCTTCAGCTGTCCTTTAGCTCCCTTCATAACTCTGTGTGTGTGTTTAGGGATGCTATTTTTAATCCAGTATTATAATTGCCATTAAGCTGAAGCTATTTCTCTGTCCCAGTGAATAAATGATACATAGGAATATTTCTAGGCAATGAATCACCCTGTACTCATTTTTCTACATAGTAATTTTTTAATATTTATTTTAATTTTATTTTTATTCATTTATTTTAATTTGACCAGAAAGAGACACACAGAAAGAGAGAGAGAATGTGAGAAAGCAAGCTACCAGGTCCAGGACTATGAACCATGGTTGGCTATGTGGGAATGCCCAGCACCTTAACAACTAGGCCACCTGCTGGCCCCTCTACATACTAATTCTTGATCAATCTATTATCTTTTTTTTTTTTTTTTTTTTTTTTTTGCGGTATGTTTG
>NW_006159807.1:1113798-1115914 GCF_000334495.1 Tupaia belangeri chinensis | reverse complement strand
CCAGACAGACAGAGAGAGACATAGAGACAGAAAGCGAGAAATCACACCCCAGGGGGGATGGGCACGCCGCAATCCCTTCTCCTCCATTTTCCGCTCAAGATGTAAGACACACACACACACACACACACACACACACACACACACACCTGCTTGGCATGTTTTCCAGTCAGCTGCATCTGGGACTCGTTGGCCATGCGGGATCTGGCTTCTTAACCAGCACACCACCTGCTAGCCCTTTATCATTCTTCTTAAAACAGTACTATAGTAGAGTTGGAAAAGAAGTTAGAGAATATCCAGCCCACCCCCAAAACAGGCCATTCAGTCAGTTAATGGCAGAGCCGAGATTGAAACCAGGCCTCCTGTCTCACCCCATCATTATAAAGTGAACCAGCAAAGTGATTTTTAAAAATCAAGTAACCGGGACCAGCAGTTGCCGTAATGGCTATGTCGCTGGTCTCCCACATAGTAGACCGCAGTTCGAGTCCTGGACCCGGTGGCTTAAACTCACGCCAGGCGTGTGTGCGTGCGTGCCCAGGATCCTGAGAGGAGAATGGAGAAGAAGGGATTGTGGCATGGCCATCCCCCCCGGGGTGTGATTTCTCGCTTTCTGTCTCTCTGTCTTTCTCTGTCTGTCTGGCGAGCGCATGCACCCTATAGCAAAAACCTCTCCAAAAAAAAAAAGAAAGAAAAATCAAGTAACCATCTCATTATCATAATTAAAGAGCTCTAAAATGTGCAAAGATGCTATACTAAAGGCTTTTACGGGTGAAAACACTGCAATATTGCAAGAGAGAAGAAGCTGTATTAATCTAAAGTTATAGCAGCACTCACTATTATTGTAACTTATTCAAATAATTGAATTATTGTAGTTAATGTTACTATTGTACTTTGGCAAATTAAAGAGGGCTGCGAATTTTTTGCCACTTCTTTCCTAGAATCTGGATGACCTCAGTGACCTATGGAATATGGCAGAAGTGAGGTTCTCGGACTTCTGAAGCTACATTGATGTTCTTGTAGCTTCTCCCTGGTGCACACGGATTCTCTCTCTGAATATTCTGAACGATCGCATAAGATGTTCCAATACACAAGTTAAGAACTACAAAATAGTAATAATAATAGCGCAATGGAAAAATGAGTAAAGAACTTCACCAAACATTTCTCCAAAGAAGATATACAAGTGGCAAATAAGCACATGAAAAGATGCTCAGCATCATTAGTCAGTAGAGTAAGGCAAATCAAAACCACAATGGATACCCCTACATACTCATTAGGATAGTTATTATTACTATTTTTTTTTTAGAGAGAAATTTTAACTATAGGACACATGTGCTCACCAGAGAGACAGAGAAAGACAGAGAGACAGAAAGCGAGAAATCACCCCCCAGGGGGATTGGCCATGCCACAATCCCTTCTCCTCCATTCTCCTTGCAAGGATTTGGGGCACACACACACACATGCCTGGCATGAATTTTAAGCCACCAGATCTGGGACTTGAACTGTGATCAACTACATGGGAGTCCAGCAACATAATCTTTACACTATCTGTTGGTCCCAAAGTAGTTGTTATTTTTTGTTGTTGTTAAGAATTATTTTTATTAACTTTATTTGTTATTATTATTTTTTTAATTTACCAGAGGGAGAGGAACTAAAAAAAGTTATTCCATTTACCATAGCCACCAAATGTATAAGATACTTAGGGATAAATCTAACCAAAGAAGTTAAAGACCTCCACAAGGAAAACTATGAGAAGCTAAAAAAAAAAGAAATTGAAAATGACACAAAAAAGTGGGGACATCCCATGTTCCTGGATTGGAAGAATTAATATAACCAAAATGGCAATTCTACCCAAATTAATCTACCTATTTAATGCAATGCCAATCAAAGTACCAGACACATTCTTCACAGATTTAGAAAAGACAATCATAAAATTCATCTGGAATAATAAAAGACCCCGCATTGCCAAAGCAATTCTACAAAAGAAGAGTGGAGTGGGCAGCATCTCACTCCCTGACCCAAAAATATACTACAAAGCTGTGGTAATCAAAACAGCATGGTATTGGCACAAGAACAGACATGTGGACCAATGGAACAGAATTGAGTCCACAGGAATAAATTC
>NW_006159807.1:1102505-1113700 GCF_000334495.1 Tupaia belangeri chinensis | reverse complement strand
ACTTCTTACATAAGACCCCCCAAAGCATAGTCGATAATCCCCAAAATAGACAAGTGGGATTACATCAGACTAAGAAGTTTTTGCATGGCAAAAGACACAGTAACTAGTGTGAATCGAAAGCCCTCAGAATGGGAAAATATTTTTGTAAACTATGCATCAGATAAGGGATTGATAACCAGAATACATAAGGAACTAAAGAAACTGTTTGGAAAAAAGATGATGAACCCTATTAAAAGATGAGAGAAGGAGTTGAAAAGAACACTCACTAAAGATGACATATGAATAGCCAGAAGGCATATGAAAAAAATGCTCAACATCCCTCATTGTAAGGGAAATGCAGATCAAAACAACAATGAAATACCACCTAACCCCAGTCAGAATGGCGAAGATTAAAAAAAACAAAAATGATAAGTGTTGGCGGGGATGTGGTGAAAGGGGAACTCTCTTACACTGCTGGTGGGAATGTAAATTAGTCCAACCACTGTGGAGAACAATTTGGAGATTCCTCAAAAATCTACAAATAGAACTGCCATATGATCAAGCAATCCCATTTCTTGGCATCTACCCAAAGGACAGAAGAATTTCTCATTGGAAAAGTGCTTGCATATCAATGTTTATTGCCACACTTTTCACGATTGCTAAGACATGGAACCAACCCAAATGCCCTCGTATGGCTGAATGGATTGAAAAACTGTTGTTTTTAATGGCTGTATACTCCATGGAATACTATTCAGCCATTAAAAGCAACAAAACCCTGAGCATTAACCACCACGCCACCTGCTGGCCCCAGTAGTTGTAATTTTTAAGGTAGAAAATAAAAAACGTGAACAACGATACATGGAAATTGGAACACTTGGTGGTCCAGCAGATGGCATAGCTGGACTCCCACATGGCCAACCATGGTTCAAGTCCCAGACCTGATAACTTGCTTTCTCACTCTCTCTCTCTCTCTGATCAAACTGGAAAGTAATAATAATAAATAAAGTTAAATAAATTGATTCTTTAAAAAAGAAAGAAAGAAAGTCATGCTGGGCTCAGGGGAAGGGATTACGGTGCGGTCATTCCCCTTGGAGGGTGATTTCTCACTTTTCCTCTCATTGTCTCTGTCTCTGTCTGTCATTCTCTGTCCAGCTAGTGCATGTGGAGAAAACCACTTAAGGAAGGAAAGAAGGGAGGGAGGGAGGGAGGAATGAAGGAAGGAAGAGAAAGAAAGAAAGAAAGAAATTGGAACACTTGGGCCAGAGGTGACATGGTGGTTAAGGCACTGGATTCCCACATGGTCAAGCGTGGTTCAAGTTCTGGACTTGTTGACAGTCCTAGCAGATCCTGGCCTTCCAGTCATCCCAGTACAGGTATTGGACATGAAGGAAGCTGTCATAGGTCCTCCAGATCAGCCTAACTTCCACCTGATTACGTCTGTGTAACCTCCAATGATGTCACTTGAGACCAAGGAATCACCTCGCCTAACCCCACCCTGCTCTTCCAGATTATGAGACATGAAATAGTTGCTGTTTGAAGCTGCTGGGTTTCAGGATCACCTGTCCTACAGCAGAAGTTAACCAGAACATGTTCTCTACATCCTACAAGTGGGTTAACCTGGCAGCTCCTAAGTATCTAGAAGAGTAATGGGGGTAGAAAGGAGTGCTCAGCCAAGCTATGCGAGATTTAGAGAAATATTTGGATGGTGTGCAGCTCTGGTTTCCCTCGCTTAGGGCAGAAGCAACAACAAACTGTTTTAAACATTGTATGTTTGGCTGCTGATAAACACCCTTGACATACAAAGGCCGATTCAGTCATAAATTAAAATGTTTACAAATGGCGTTTTGTTTTCATTCAAAATGAAATTACTTTTATGAAGTCCCACAGGCACAATAGAATGTCATAAAAAGTAAGATTATTCTTTCCTAAAATGACAAAAAAGGAAAGTAATAAGACTTTCCCACCCCCCTGAGGAAAAAAAATTGGTGAGTTTTAGAACAGAATTGTGATAGCTGCTTTCAAATCTTTTGCCCTAAAAAACTGGAAGGTGAACAAGCTCCAGGCTGCCTGTGAACCGGGTTGTTCCTCAGGGCCCCAGTGCACAGGGGTATCCATCTGAAGCAAAGATGAACAGTAGCATAGAAAGCGTGTTAGGGCAGGCCTCAGGAGACCTGCGCTCTTTTTACTCCCAACTACCGCGCCTTGTGGGCAGGACACCTGAGCTCTCTGGAAGCATCTTCCTCATCCACAGAGAATAAAGCGGTTTCTTTACTTTAGTTGTACACTGGAATCAGCAACCTAACATTAGAATACTTAAAATCTTAACACCCAGGTTGCACCCCAGACCAATTTCAGCAGAATCTTTGTAGGTAGGACTCAAGGCCTCAGGGTTTTAAATCTCCCAGTACTTCCCAGAACAAAGTCAAAGCTGAGAACATGGAAGAATAAGACATGGAAAAACCTTTACAATTTTCATTCAACTTGGACCAGCCACTTTTGTGGTGGTTAAGGCCACTGGATCTCATATGACTAACTGTAGTTTGAGTCTTGGACCTGGTAGCTTGAAAACATACCAGGGGAATGTGTGTGCATACCTAAATTCCCAAGAGGAGAATGAAGAAGAAGGGACTGTGGTGTGGCCATCCCACTGGGAGGGAGGTAATTTCTCACTTTCTCCCTCTCTTTCTCTCTCTGCCTCTCCCTGGTGAGCACGTACATCCTATAGCAAAACTTAAAAAAAATCCTTGCTCTCCCCTGTCGGATGTGACTGGAGCTTGAGGCGCTTGGGGTGGGAGACGCTGCAGACTCACAACCCAGAGCAACCCAGAGCAACTCAGCGGTAAACTCTTCAAGTCTGCAATAAAAAAAAAATGGCCTCCAGTAAAACTACATTGCAAAAAATGGGTAAGAAACAGAATAGAAAGAGTAAAAAAGTTGAAGATGCAGAGCCTGAAGAATTTGTAGTGGGAATAGTACTGGATCGACGCATAGTGAACAGGAAGGTGGAATATTTCCTGAAGTGGAAGAGATTTAGATGCTGACAATACTTGGAAACCAGAAGAAAATTTAGATTGCGCAGAGTTAATTGAAGCATTTCTTAATTCTCAAAAAGCTGGTAAAGAAAAAAAATGGTACAAAGAGAAAATCTTTATCTGACAGAGAATCTGATGATAGCAAATCAAAGAAGAGAGACGCTGCTGATAATCCAAGAGGCTTTGCCCAACGTCTGATCCTGCAGGAGTAATTGGTGCCACAGACAGCAGCGAGGAGTGGGTGCTTCTCGTGAGATGGAAAGACTCAGGTGAGGCAGACTTGGTAGTGGCAACAGAAGCAAATACAAAGTGTCCTCAAATTGTAATTGCTTTTTATACAGAGAGACTGACTTGGCATTCTTGTCCAGAAGATGAAGCTCAATAATTGTTTGCATTGTGTGCGTGTGCGTGTGTGTGTGTGTGTTTATCTGATTAACTAGTGTGGAGAAATAACTACATTCTAATGGAAGAATCAAGTTTGATATGTTCGTTTTGAAGGTAGTATGGGCAGGTAGGGGGTGCCTCCCAATAGCACTGGTTACTTTGAACAAATAAAAGCTTTCTGTAGTTGCTTCTTCATCGGAAAAGAACATTTCATACCATGGTATATTATCCTCTGCATTTGGGATCAGGTTTTCTAAATGTTGGGGGAAATGTTTCATCATCATGGCCTTGTGTTTAACTCACATGCCACCATACCAGTCTGGGTGTTTATTCGTCTTTGTGTGTATATGCATAAGATAATATGTAAATGACTTTCTATTTTTGAAACCTTCACCAAAACAAAACTGTGTATAAGCTCTTGCTTTTGAGATACCGTCATTCTGAGCAACCTCAAAATAAGAAATATGTTGCTCCAAATGAAATTGAAAATTTTCCTGAAGTCATAACCTTTCAAATTAGATAATGATTTTGTGATCAAGTGGTCTAAATTGGATAACTTCAAAGCAACCATATTAGAATTTTTATCTGTCTATAGTCATATGAATTTGCAGGATTATTTGCAGGATTCCTGAAAGGAGAAATTGTACTATTACCAGCAAGCTCCCCTCCCAGATGACAAAAACAGACAAATCCCAGTGTTTAGCTTAAAAAGACTTAGTTAAGTGGACATTTTAATCCGCTAGTGAACTTTTCCTTTACAAAAAGTTGAAATCCTGGGAACCAGCAGTTAGCATAATGGTTATGTCGCTGGATTCCCATGTAGGAGACCACAGTTCGCGTCCCACACCCTGTGTGCGTGCGTGCCCAAGATCCTGAGAGGAGAATGGAGGAGAAGGGGTTGTGGCGTGACCATCCCCCCTGGTGGGTGATTTCTCGCTTTCTATCTCTCTGTCTCTCTCTCTCTGTCTGTCTGGTGAGCGCACGTGCCCTATAGCAAAAACCTCTTCAAAAAAAAAAAAAAAAAAAACTCATGCTGGACTCGTGTGCATGCGTGTCCAAGATCTCGAGAGGAGAATGGAGGAGAAGGGATTGCAGCGTGGCCACCCCCCTGGGGGGGTGATTTCTCGCTGTCTGTCTCTCTGTCTCTGTCTGTCTGTCTGTCTGGCGAGCACATGCGCCCTATAGCAAAAACCTCTCCCCCCCAAAAAAAAAGTTGAAATTCTTATGCTCTATTGACTAAAAGGTCATTATTCATGAAATGTCTAAGATTTCGCTCATAGAAACCTAATCAGGTGGTTAAAGATGTTAGCAGTTTGGGACTTCCTGGCATAAATGAGTGAACAAATTTGTGATCTAAACTATTGTGCATGTTTCTTTTCTTAACCCCAATTTATTCCTTACGTGTAGGCCTCAATCTTTTCAGTATTTGGGTTACTAGTTCAGCAGAAGCAAGGAACACCAATAACTCTGTAGTAATCAGAATGTTACCCAACTGTATATTGTTTACTTTATTGTAAATACTAGTGAACAGTAGTCAATAAATAGTTTTATATTTCTTTTTGAAAAAAGTCTCATCCAATCTAAAACTTGTATAAACTTCATATGAATATATAAGTTGTTTGCTATTAATTAGTAATAATTGTTCATGTATATAAAATTATGTAAATTTTACATGAATATGAAATTATACGATGCTTCAAAAAGTTACATTTCTTCAATAAATATTTATCACATGTTATGTTCCAGGCACTGTGCTTGACTTTAGAAATACCAAGGAGAATTTGGCATTCTAGATAGGAAAGAAGGTGAAGGAAGGAGTAGATTGCATAGAAATGCAAATAATACCAAGTCTCATATCAAGGGAAGAAGTGGAGTGGTCAGTTCTCGGTGGAGCATGGGAAAGGAATTCAAAAGGCAGTAAAGTGAGCTAAGTCTTTGAAGGTGATTTAGTACTTAATAGGGGAGAGGGAACAGAGGATAAAGAACATTGCCAGTTATCCAGGCCTCTGTGCTGTTATAACATTCACACACATAGTTACTGATATAATTAAATGTTTGTGACACCAGTGAACTATTTTCCTAAAAGAACTTGATTTATAGAGAAAGAAATGGCTTTAAGGGCACTAAGAATAATAGCTACCATTATGATACACTTTTAAGGGTCAGTCCTGTACTAAGCGATGATATTTATGTGTTTGGTGACTTCTGATCACACAAGCAAGCTTGGCATTTTCAAGGGCCATGTGTAGCAGATGCATTGGACTTATTCTGTATGGTCCTGGGTTAGAACTAGGATCAATAAACCATAGAAAGGCAGGTTTCAATTCATCTAAGGGAATAGTTACCAATAAAGGCTATACCATGCAGGATTTGGATTGAATTAGCTGTTCACAAAGTAGTTTCTCACTTTTTTTTTTTCCTGTAGGGTGCATGTGCTCACAAGAGAGAGACAGAGAGAGAGTGGGGAAAAGTAAGAAAGCACTCCAGAGAGATGGCCACACTGCAATCCCTTCTCCATTCTCCTCTTGGGATTTTGGGCACATGCAAGGTCCAGGACTCAAACTGCACAGTTGGCCAGATGGGATCCCACCATCATAATCACCATGTCACCAGCTGGTCTCAGTTTCCTACTTTTGTGTGTGTGTGCATGTCATAGGGCATGTGCACTCTCCAGAGAGAGAGAGACAAAGGAAAAGTGAGAAATCACCCTCTTGGGTAGATGGCCATGCCACTATCCCTTCTCCTCTGCTTTCCTCTTGGGATCTTGAGCATGTGTGCACACACACCCAGCATGATTTTGAAGCTGCCTGACCCAGGGCTCTAACAGTGGTTGACCATGTGGGATTCCAGTGTCTTAACCACTATTCCATCGGCTGGCCCTTTTCCTACTTTTTAACATCTTAACATTTCACTTTGTAAAAGATAGTTTTTAAAATTTCATTAAATTTAATTAATGTTTTCTTTAATTTGCTACAGGACATGCATGCTTATCAGAGAGAAAAAGAGAGAAAGTGAGGAAGCAAGCCACCAGGTCTGGTACTCAAACCATGGTCAACCATATGGAAGTCCAGTGCCTTAAATCACCATGCCACTTATAGCCACTGTGAAAGAGAATTTTGACCCCAAACTACTCAGATACTGAGAACAAAAGACAAAGGCAAAATATTTAAAATTCTGATTCTTTTTTTTTTTAAGAGAGATCTTAGTTATAGGGCACATGCACTTGCTGCAGAGACAGAAAGTGAGAAATCACCCACTAGGGGAAATGGCCATACCGCAGTCCCTTCTCCTCCATTCTCCCCTTGATATTTTGGGCATACACACACACAAGCCTGGCATGAGTTTTAAGCCACCAGGTCCAGGACTCAAAGTGTGGTCAACTACATGGGAATCCAGCAATGTAACCATTACACCACCTGCTGTTCCCAAAATTCTGATTCTTTAAGAGTATGATGTTCTTCTCACCCACAGACACCTCTATTTCCCACAACGTCAGAAAGCACAAAAGAAGGTAAAGGGGGAGAAGCTCTTGACTCAGAGGATGGGGGTCCTTATAGAGGAATTGCAAACTTCAGCAAATTGAACGCCTTGATTTCTTTTGGGATATGAGTAACAAGTAAAGTGTTTCTCACAAAATCCTGGGCTCAGTGTGGTGTGTGAAGTTGCTCCAGTGGGATAAGACCCATTCAGAGTTTACAGCCCATCTTCTGGTAAAAGAACTGCCTGGTGCCTAGACCTCTGCTTCCAGCTGGCTGGTCCTTGTCAGAATGGGCTCCTGTCCCTGCCATCCATCCATGGAATCTATCTATTTGCTTTTTACTCAGCTTCTTGCTTTGACAGATGGTTCCAACTTTAAATTATAAATAACTTTCTCTCTGGGTACCATCTTAGCCTCCAGCTTATGCTTAACAATTTAGGTAATAGTCAACTGTTCATCGCCTTAAGCAATTTACAGATTTAAACTTACATCGTGTGTTTGTGTATTATCTTGTGTAAATACACCTGTGCTCTAATATAATAACTTCTGCTTCACTATGTTTCACATTCAGTATCCTAAACCAGAGGAAAGTGGAAAAGGGAGTTTCCAGTGACCTGAAATTTCCCTTTATCTAACACCATGGCGCCGTGTTTGAAGGATACCATAACCCCACAACTTATACAAATGTTGCAGGGCCTCCAAGCATCCAGTAAGTAGAAATTAGATTACCTATAATAGTTCTCCCAAGTCTAAGAACCTGTGACTCTCTGGTAATTAACTAGAATTGAAATCAGCCTTGAAATGGGATTGTTTCCCATTTCTGTCTTTCAGCCACAAGTTATAAATCATCCTGGTTGGCCTACTGAGATCAGTGAAGAGGAGGGAAGGAGAAGGTAAGAGCACAAATGATGGCATTGATTGGTTGCATCCAAGATACAAAAATAAAAAAAAAGAGGTGCCTCTACTCAGAACATTTCATAGCCCAGTGGGGAAATGAAGTCATTTAAGATGATTTCAGAACAAGTACACAAAGTAATAAAAGGAAATGTGTCAGTGCCAGCAGATAACATGGTGGTAAAGGGTGCTGGACTCTCACATGGCCAACCATGGTTCAAGTCCCGGACCTGGGGGCACGCTTTCTCACATTTCTCTCTCTCTCTCTCTCTTGCCCTTTCTGGTCAAATTAAAATAAATAAATAAATAAAGTTAAATAAAATAATTATTTTAGTAAGTGTGTTAAGGGTGTCAGGACCGCAGAAGAGAGGCACCCAGCCTATCTGGAATGGGTTCAGAAAGCAGGATTTGGAAAGTATCTGGAGGAAGTGATTACTAAGATAACTCTTAAACTAAAAATAGAACTGGGCTAGCGGGTGGCATGGGGGTTAGAGCGACTGGGTCTCACATGGCTGACTGCACAGTTCAAGTCCTAGACCCAGGGCCTTGAAAACATACTGGGTGAGTGTGCACGTATGACTCTGCCATTTGAGTCCTGGACTTGGCGGCTTGCTTTCTTGCTTTCTCTCACTTTCACTCTGTTCCTCTCTGGTCAAATTAAGATAAACAAATAAAGGGCATGGTGGTGCCTGCTCTATGGCAATAAATAAATAAATAAATAAATAAATAAATAAATAAAACAAATAAAAATAGGACTTATACTGGCACGGAAATGGAGACACTAACATTCTGAGCAGTGTGGTTTATGAAACGGAAAATTCTACGTTGAGACAGAGATGTCAAGGCTTGAGTAGGTGAGCGATGGGGACTGGAAAAGTCATCAAGGCCAGACCCAAGAGGTTTAAGTACTTTGTTAGGCCATCTGGCCTTCGCCTTGTTAGCAGAAGAGAACCACTGTTGGGCCTTAAACCAACAATGAGAATGACGTATCAGATATCCCTTTCAGATAACTCTCCATGGCATGGTCTTGTAGAAAACTGACTTGGGGAGGCAAGACAGGATTGAGGATGGAATAGTTAGGAGTATGTTGTAGTGATCCAGTCAGGAGATGACAAGGTCCTGAACCTGGGGAAGAAATAAAACTGAGAACTCTCACATGGTATAGTTGGAGAGCTCACCACACGGTGGAGCATGGGAGATGTCAGACAAGAATGGATACGGATGTCTTAGTCGGGGCTGCTGTAACAAATTAGCATGACTGGATGACTTAAACAGCACTCATTTCTCACAATTCTAGAGCTAGGAAATCCAAGATCAAGGCGCCAATAGATCCAGTGTCTGAGGGCCCACGTCCTGTTTTGCAGACTGATTTGCACCCATCTTTT
This sequence comes from Tupaia belangeri chinensis, assembly GCF_000334495.1. Lineage (NCBI taxonomy): Eukaryota > Metazoa > Chordata > Mammalia > Scandentia > Tupaiidae > Tupaia > Tupaia belangeri. Next base: position 1,104,548 of record NW_006159807.1, on the reverse strand, counting down.
CACTGTATCCTCACATACTGGAGAGCAGAGAGATTCCATGTCTCCTCCTCTTTATGAGAGCACTAATTCCAACATGGGAGCTCCACCCATGACCACATCCAACCCCAGTGACCTCCCCAAAGCCCCATCTCCAGCAATCATAATGGAGTTTAGGATTTCAACATATGAATTTGTGGGGATGCAAATACTAGCTCATAAGGGACAATTTCCTTGTATATATGGAATGGCACTTTTTTTTTTACCATTTAAAAAACTTTATTTAATCCCTTTTGACAAAACTATGTTCTTACACATAAGACAAAGTAAATTTAAGTGAAAACTATCGGATACATAGTTATCCCAAAATTTCTAGCCAATTTGGTAGCTGAAAACTGTTCACACAGGATAACAGGAAAGAAGTTCCTAGCTTCTGCCCAACCAGAGAACATCCGTTTCGTCAGCAAAATCCAGTCTCCTGGGAGAAACGGCTTGCTCTCCACCTGTCACAGCTTGAACGTGCAGGAACCACTCATCACCTAGCATCGGAGCCACGCCAACAGCACATCTCCGAAGGGGTAGACTTGAAACCTTAGGCTCTCAGGCTCTCGGTTAGCACAGCACCTCTGTGAAGGGGCACTGCCCCTAACTGGTGAGCCTCCAGGTCTCATGCTTCACTCGAGAACTGGACATCCGGTGGACGCCTCAAGACCCCATCATGGCCACCTCTGGACACGCCTCAGAGACCGGGGACCTAGGAAGAAACCGACGGGTCAGGCAAGGCTGGGACCACTCCGGCAGTAAGGCCTTTCCTACCTTAAACTGCTGCTAAAACTAAAGCAGCATCCTTGCCAGTATCTCCCTGTCCCTTCTCTGCCATATCTTTCTCTAGAGCTCGTATACAATCTCATTACCACCTCTGTTCCTCTACTACAATATATGAGCTTCTTGGGGACAGGGATTTGTGCCTCCTTGCTTGCTGCAGCATCACCAACACCTGCATTAGTGCATGGCATCTATTATGTGCTTAATAAATACTTGCTAAATGAATGGCTATATGACAGTGACACTGACGAGCTCAGAAAATGAATACAGAAAGAGGAGCAGGTCTAGAGAAAACAAAGTTGGTTTCAGTTTGGGACTTTTTGGAACACTCCAGGGAAAGAAAAAGTTGTGCAAAGTCTCAGAATGTTAAATCTGACAGGTCCCAGATTCTATTCTATGTATATTTCCTGTACTCTGAGAAGAAAGAAAATGAAGTAGAGAAAACTGAAGTGCCTTGCCCATCACAAGACAAACACCAGCTAGTCACTGGTATGGCTGAGCTTCCTGTCCCCCCAGCTCTGGTTCAGTGTTTATACCTCTTGTTTCTGGGGATCTGAAAAACTGTTAAAAATCAGTTACCTTTGGCTTTCAGCTAGACCTTAGCTAAACTATTAAAGACTTGGTTTTATTTTTGTTTGTTTTGCAGGGCATGGGGTTGGATTCAGCCTAGTAGTTCGAGGTGGGGGGAGGGCAACTTTTGAGCCTGAGCCACATACAGAAAGATCTAGTCACGGAGGTCTGGTCCCTCCTGATATCTTACTCGGCTGAGGTTGCCTGAGCAGCTGTGCTAGACCAGTAGACACCTCTGCCTCTGTGCCTCACACCACGTAAATAGCTGCCTGATTTCATTTCATTTGTATTTGTTATTTTAAGTTGAAGTACAATTTTCAGACAATGAAATATACGTGTCATGGCAGCCTGCAGCATAGTAGTTAAGACAGTTAGATCCCACATAGCCAGCTTCTGGTTTTAGTCCAGGACCCAGTAGCTTGAAAAACACACCGAGAGCATGTGCATGTATGCCCAAAATTTTGAAAGGAGGGACAGTGGAGGAGAAGGAATTGTGGTATGACCATCCCTTCAGAGTATGTTTTCTCTTTCCTTTTCTTTCTTTCTCTAGAGAGTGCACATGCCTGCCCTCTGGCAAATAAAAAAGAAAGAAAGAAAGAAAGAAAGAAAGAAAGGAAGAAGAAAAAGAGAGAGAAGAAAGAAAGAAAAAGAAAGAAGGAAAGAAAGAAATAT
>NW_006159807.1:1098129-1102480 GCF_000334495.1 Tupaia belangeri chinensis | reverse complement strand
ATTATTATTTTTTTAATTTGACCAGACAGAGAGAGAGAGAAAGGGAAAGTGAGAAAGCAAGCCATCGGGTCTAGGTCTTGAACCATGGTCTGCTACATGGGAATCCAGTGTCTTGACCACCATGCCACCTGCTGGTCCTTCTAAAAACATTCTTATTTAAGCCCATTTAATAAAATAAGTTTTCCTTATTCTTGGGTAAAATCAAGATGTAAAAGGCCAGATTCATAGGATAAGTACATGTTTAAATTTATAAAAGACTGTCAGGGTCAGGGGGCCAGCAGGTGGTATGGTGGTTAAGGGCTCTGGACTTCCACATGACTGACTGTGGATTGAGTCCTTGTTCTAGAGGCTTCCTTTCTCACTTTCTCTCTCTTTCTTTCTCTCTCTCTCTCTGGAAATATTAAAATAATAATAATGAAGCTAAATAAAATAATTCTCTAAAAACTAAATATAAATAAAATACATTTAAAACAAAAACTGTCAGAGCTGACTCTGTGGTACAGTGGTAATGTGCTGCTCAAAAGAGAAGCTGGATGCCACATGGCAACTGCAGTTCAAATTCCCTTTCCCATTAGCCCGAAACATGCCGGGTACACGCACGAGTACCCAAGATCCAATGGGAGAGAGTACTGGAAGACGAGGACCGCAGCATGACCAGATCCTGTGGAGGGCACTGTGCTCTCTCTTTCTCTTCCTCTCTCCCTCTTTTTCCACTTTCTCTCTCCTGCATGAGACAGTGCTCTATTATGAATAAAGAAAAAGTATTTAAGAAAAATAAACTACCAAAAAGTTCCACAAAATAGTACATAATTTTACATGTCTACTAGTATACAATTTCTAATTGCTTCAGATCCTCAATATAGGTGCTGTTAAGCCCTTTCATTTTAGTCTCGAAAAGTCAAATAGAATACATTTCTTGGTATCTGCTAACACTTTGGAACATTTTATTATTATAGAGATTTGTATATACTTACTAAAACATCCACTATATCCATCACCCATTTTAGTAATTATTAACTTACAGGCAATCCAGTCTCAACCTGTATTCATCTATTCCCTCCTCCCATATTATTTTGAAGCAAAACTCAGATATCATATTAACTCATCCATAAATATTTCAGTATATATCTCAAAAATCTGAGGAAACTTTTTAAACCTAACTCATATGCCATTACATGTATATTTTAAAAATAAATAAATAATGCATTGGGCCAATGAGGTGATGGTGAAGGTGGCTGGATCCCACGTATCTGACTGTGCAGTTCTAGTCCCGGACCTGATGGCTTGAAAAACACACCAGGAGCATGTGCATGCATGCCCAAAATCCCAAGTGGAGAATGGAAGAGAAGAGACTGAAACATGGCCATTCCTCACTGAGGAGTGATATTTCTTTCTCTCTCTCTCTCTCCTTTCTCTTCCTCTCCTCTCCAGCAAGTGCACATGCCCTATAGCAAACAATAAAAAAAAAGGAATGCCTTAATACCATTAACTATTTAGTCAATGTGCTAATTTCCAATCGTCTCAACAATGTCATAATTTTTTTGCATCTTTTCTGCACAAATCAGGATCTAAATTAGTATAAAATTTGTAAATGGATGTTATGTTTCATAAGTATTTTTCATTTATTTTTTATTTATTTATTTATTTTGGAGAGGTTTTTGCTATAGGGCATGTGCCCTTGCCAGAAAGAAGGAGACAGAGAGACATAAAGTGAGAAATCAATCCCCAGGGGGAATAGCCACACTGCAATCCCTACTCCTCCATTCTTCTCTCAGAATCTTGGGCACGCACACACATGAGCCCAGCATGAGTTTAAGCCACCAGGTCAGGGACTCGAACAGCGGTTGACTACATGGGAGTCCAGAAACATAGCCATTATGCCAACTGCTGGTCCCAAGCATCTTTTAATTCAGAGGATTTTTTTTCCCTTTATTTATGAACAAGTGCATACACGTCTAAAAGTAAGGTGAGTGACAGAGAGATGAGCACCGTCCACAGGGTCTGCTCACACCACAGTCTCCTTCTTCCAGTCAGTCCTCCAGCCAGAAGAATGCTGGGCATTTGCACATGTGCCCAGAGTGTTTCAGGCTGACTGGACCAGAGAGTCAAACCTCAGTGATCATGTGGGACCCAGTTTGCCTTGAGCAGCATATTACCACTGCACCAAAGAGCTGGCTCCCTCTTTTATTCCTTGTAATGTTTTTATTAAAGAATTTGGGAGAAGGGACTGGCAGATAGTGTGGTGGTTAAGGCGCTAGATTCCCACATGGCCGATTGTGGTTTGAGTCCTTGACTTGGTGACTTGTTTTCTCACTTTCCCTCTCTCTCTGGTCAAATTAAAATAATAATAATAATTAATTAATAAATAAAATTTAATAATTCTTTAGAAAGAGAATTTGGGGGGGGAAATATTTTGATTTTTTTACATAAATTCTAAAATTTCTAACAGGTTGGACCTTTTTTATACATTATTTAACATATTCCTCTGTCCTCTAGTATTTTCTGTAAGTTGGTATTTGGATCTAGGAGCTTAATTATATTCAAGTTAAAATGTTTTGGCAAAACTACCTGATACTCAGTATTGTGTTCTTTCACCAGAGTCCTGAACCTGATGAATGACATTCAAATCATGGTCCTACCAGTCAAAGTGAATGCTGTTACCTTACATCTTTCTGCCTCATTTTCCCTACCTTTAAAACAGAAAGTAGCAACAGTACCTCAAAGGGAGGTGGGATGATAAATGAGCTAATAGATGCAAAGCACCATTTGCCTGGCATATGGTGAGCACTCGATAAATGTAAGCAGTTATTACTGCTCTCATCATTCAAGCTGATTCTGGATTTCCTTTATGACTCCCAGCCCTGCCCATGAATGGAGATTGGAGACCTCACGTGCATGCAGGAGCCCTCAGCTTCCATCTCTAGTAGGAAGAGAAGCAAATCAATTAGGTGCATGAGTAAGAGGCACTCGAACTATAACATGCACTAACTTTCTTCAGAAGATACAAGAAGAAAGAGTTGTGGCTCTCACTGTGCATTCTTCATTATTTCATCATTCTTGGTGTATATGCTTGCCAAAGGGAGAAAAAGAGAAAGAGAGAGAAAGCACCCTCCTTTAGAGAACAGTCATGTCACAATCCTGTCTCCTCCATTTCTGCTACTTTTCAGCATCTGAGAAATATATATACATGTGCCTGGAGTGTTCTCAAGACACCAGGCCTGGGACTCAAACCATGTACTAGGCCAGTGGGATCCAGCCACCTTAACCATCACACCATGAACTGGCCTAGTTTCATCATTCTTAACTCAGGAATTTTTTCTGGAGAGATTTTTGTTACACTGTGTGTGTACTCACCAGAGAGATAGAGAGAGATAGAAAGCAAGAAATCACACACACACACACACACACCCAGGTGGAAAGGCCATGCCACAGTCCCTTCTCCTCCATTCTCCTGTCAGGATTTTAGGCATGCATGCACATGTGCTCTGCATGAGTTTCAAGCCACCATGGCTGGGACTTGAACCATAGTCAGCAATGTGGGAGTTCAACACCTTAAGTACCGTGCCACCTGCTGGCCCCAACTCAAGAATTTTTAACTCAGAAAAGGCCTAAGGACCTCTTTTGTGTTGTGGGGGAATGCCTGCTTTGGTAAAGACTAAACATTGGAGAACATTTCCACATATATTTTCTCACTTGATCTATTTAACCTGATTATTTAACCTTGACTTATTTAACCTGAAATAAAATTATTTCATTTTATTATTCCCATTTGACAACCAAGGGAGCTGGTAGGGACTTGTGCGAGGTCACAGAGTCAATTAATGACACAGAAGGGACCAACGCCCGGATCTCCTGACTCATCAACAGCAATTTTCTGAGTTCACAATGTGGCCTCATTTTCTCACCCATTGACTTATTCATTCAATAACTATTTTTTATTTTCTTTTTTTTAAAATATGGAACGCTTCGCGAATTTGCGTATCATCCTTGTGCAGGGGCCATGCTAATCTTCTCTGTATCGTTCCAATTTTAGTATATGTGCTGCTGAAGTGAGCACTCAATAACTATTTTTTGTCAGGCACTGTTCTAGGATTAGCAAGTTGATGCAGCAGTGAATTTAGTGGGGGTTGGAGGTGGGAATAAAACCTCAGGAACATCACCGCCTTCATGGAGTTTACATTGTAGTGGGAGGAAATTGAAAAACAACAAAAACATACAACATGTCAGATGTCACCAATCATTGCTATGGAAAAAAACAAACCATAAAGCAAGAGAGTATAATATAGTAATAAGGACAAGTTACAGCCTTAACAGACTGGATAGAGAAGGCCATACTGAGAAGGTTCCATCT
>NW_006159807.1:1093647-1098110 GCF_000334495.1 Tupaia belangeri chinensis | reverse complement strand
CTAGAAAATATTTGCTGGAGGAGCTACTGGACAGAGAGAACTGGCAAGGGCAAAGTACCTAAGGGAGAGGAAAACGGAAACCCAGTATGTTATTAAAAAAAAAAAAAAAAAAGTTAAGTGTATCTGTAGTGGAGGCAGCAAGAAAGAGAATAGGATCAGAATCAAGTTGTTTAGGTCTATAAATAATTATAAGGCCATTGACTATTTTGTAAGAATTATTTTATTTAGCTTTATTTATTTTTAATTTGACCAGTGAGGGACAGAATGAGAGGCAAAGAGAGAGAGAGAGGGGAAGTGAGAAAGCAAGCCACCGGGTCTGGGACTCTAACCATAGTTGACCTTGTTGAAGTCCAGAACCCTTAACCACCATAACACCTGCTGGCCCAAGCCATTGACTTTTATTCTGAGTTAGAATGCTATTAGAGGTGAGATGGCTACTGAACTTGAGCTGTGAAATGTTGTTTTCCGGGACTAAAAGTGAAGACTTTTTGCTGAGATTCATTTCCAGATTCATTTCTAGGCCTTTCTGAGATGACTACTAAACTTGAGCTGTGAAATGTTGTTTTCCGGGACTAAAAGTGAAGACTTTTTGCTGAGATTCATTTCCAGATTCATTTCTAGAGTGGTAAAGTATTTTCTGGGCTCTCAAGCCCCTCCTTTATCTTGCTAACTAATGGAAGTGAGATTTCAGATCACCTCCTCCTGCACGCCTCTGAACGCTTAGATTTACCTTCAAGAATTAGAAAGAAACACACAACCCATCAGATGACCAGAAATCACCACAGTGGCACAAGAAATATGAGAACGCAAGAAAATAACTCTCCTCGGGAACCAGCAGTTAGCGTAATGGCTACATCGCTGGACTCCCACGTAGTCGACTGTGGTTCGCGTCCCAGACCCAGTGGCTTAAAACTCACGCTGGGCACATGTGCATGCATGCCCAAGATCCCAAGAGGAGAATGGAGGAGAAGGGATTGTGGCATGACCATCCCCCCTGCGGGGTGATTTCTCGCTTTCTGTCTCTATGTTTCTCTGTCTGTCTGGCGAGCGCACGCGCCCTCTGGCGAAAACCTCTCAAAAAAAATTATATATTCTTTCTCTTCATTTCATTCTTTAACTCAGATTATTTGTGAAGTTCCACATTATGATGCTTGCAGTTCATCAGAAAAGAACATGGTCTCTGTCTTCACAGATGTTAAATCTAGCAATTCGTGTATAATTCAGAAGCTTCAGGTTTCTAAGAATTTGTAACATCCAAACCAAAACAAGGTCAGCAAGTGGTGTGGTGGTTAAGGTGTTAGACTCTCACATGGCTAACTGAGGTTCCAGTCCTGGATCTAGCAGTTTGAGAGTTGTTACACTGGGCAAGTGTGCATGTGTGTCCAGCATCCCAGGAGGAGAGAGAAGAAGAGGGGATTGGAGTTTGGGGGTTGATTTCTCACTTTCCCTCTCAGTCTCTTTCTCTGTCTCCCTCTGGCGAGCACATGCACCCTATGGCAAAAACAAAAAAATACAACCTGAAAAACAAAAACACCAAACCAAATCAAAACGAGTGAACAAAACTACAAATATCTAGGCAAAATTACTTACCTGGAATAATTCTTGTTACTATTATATTCTCAATTGACATGTTCAAGCCTATAGCAAAAACCTCTCAAAAAAAAAAAAAAAAAAAGAAAGAAAGAAAAAAAAGAAAAGAAAAGAAAAAAAGAATCAAACAGAGCTGTTAGAGATGAAGGCTGTAATACAGGAAATCAAAACCTCCTTTGAAAGTATTGAAAGCAGATTAGAATCTGGAAATGAATCTCAGCAAAAAGTCTTCACTTTTAGTCCCTGAAAACAGAAGATGAAATCTCAGATATAGAAGACAGAATCACTGACCTAAAAAAATCCACCACAAAAACAATATACAAGAAATACTAGATACCATTAAACACCCAAACATCCAGACGATTGGTATCCCAGAAGGAGAACAGACTAATAAGGGCATTGATAATCTATTCCATGAAATCCTGGAGGAGAATTTTCCAAACCCAGAGAGGCATTCAAATATCCAATCCCAAGAAATGCAAAGGACCCCAAATAGAATCAACCCAAAAAGATCTCCAAGACACGTTAAAGCCAGATTGACCAAAACCACAGACAAAGACAAGATACTAAGATTGGCAAGAGAGAATCAAGTTACCTACAAAGAATATCCCATCAGAGTAACAGCAGACCTCTCATCGGAAACAATGTGAGCAAGGAAAGAATGCTGAAAGAATATATTCAAAGTGTTAAGGAAAAAACAATTTCAACCAAGAATATTGTACCTGGCAAGATTATCCTTCATATGGGAAGAAAAGACAAAAACATTCTCAGATGAACAAAGCTTGAACGAATTTACCACCAGACCAGCTCTCCAAGAAGTTCTGAAGGGAGTGCTGTACCAGGAAAACTAAATACAGATATACAGAATAAGAGTTCAAAAACAGCTAAGAAAATGACCAGCTTAATGGTAGGAACAAGTCTGGAGTCGAATGCTATATTCCAGAATTTAAATGGGAAGGTCAGGCCAAAACAGAAGATAGATTAAGTACATGATACTGAACTGGTGAAATAGAATCTTATGACTTCTGACTAAAACATTACTGTCTTCCATACTTAAGGATTTTTGTCTTGTCCTGAGCTCCTGATAGGTTCATGTACTTACTATTTGAACAGAATCCTAACCTGTTTCCTGGCTTTAAGTTTTAATCAAAACTCTTTTAGCATTTTTAAATTTTGATTTATTAAAGCTAAAACTGTTTCTCTTGAAATTAAAAAATATATTAAAAATACCTATTTAATGACTGCAGTAAGCTATATAACATCAGCTAGGTGATACTTTATAGTATATTCATTCTACTCAGATTTTCATGCCTAAAGTCAGACATGTGCTTACAGATATGTATTTATCAGCTGAACTTGCTATTGAAAGTAGTTAGATTAATTAAGATATTTGTGAATAAATAAAATGTGTGTGGGGGGAAGGAATGGAAAGCAACTGTAGACACCAGACGTAGAGTGGGAGGAGATAGGAAATGGCAGAGAGTGAGAAAAAGGGGAAAAATACACACATACCACACACACAAACACACACACACACACACACACACACACACATTCATATATGAAGCAAGAAATGGAAAATCATTTGTCAGCGATAACATGTATGATCAAACCACTATGCAGTGTATTCTAGATAGGAAATCACATTTTGTATGCTGTGATGATGCTCAGTAAATAATGTAAAAATAATTCATTAATTATTAAAAAAAAGAATGCCATTGGAGTTTTGTATAACCTTATCAGGGAGACAAGTATATAATAGATGATAACCTAGCAATTTTGATCCTAAATATTATATCCACCAGAAGAGCAGACATATGTGCACCTATATGTATGTGTGTGTATATATATATATATATATATGAATATTTATTGGAACAACATTTAAAATAGTACAAAATTGGAAACAACCTAAGAATTAAACAACAGAAAAACAGATAAATAAATTATGTAATATTCATGTGATATAATCTATTCAGCAGTGAAATGAACTTGTAACACCATGGAAGAATATGAAAAACATAATGTTGAAAGAAAAAAAAGCAACTGTGGGGCTGGCAGGTGGCACGGTAGTTAAAGGCGCTGGATTTCCACATGATCAACCATAGTTCAAGTCCTGGACCTGGTAGCTTGCTTTCTCCCTTTCCCTTTCCCTTTCTCTCTGGTCAAATTAAAAATAATAATAATAATGATAATAATAATAACAACAAATGGAATTAAATAATTCTTTTTTAAAAACGGTAGTTGCAAAAAACTACACATTGTATGATTCCATTTATATTAAGTTTTAAAAAAGGTAAAATTAGGAGGCTGGCAGGCGTCGAGGTGGTTAAGGGCACTGGACTCCCACATGGCTGACCGTGGTTCAAGTCCCAAACCTGGCAACTTGCTTTTTCACTTTCCCTCTCCCTCACTCTGTCCCTTTCTGGTCAAATTAAAAGAAATAAAGTTAAATAAAATAACTTTTTAAAAAAGGCAAAATTAATCTGTCATGCTCAAAGTCAATATGTCAATTCCTTTTGGAAAGTAATCACTGGCAGTGGTCATAAAGGAGGATTCTTGGGGGAACCAGCAGGTGGCATGGTGGCTAAGGTGCTGACACTCCTACATGGCTGACCACAGTTTGAGTCCCAAACCCAGTTGCTTGCTTTCTCACTTTCCATCTCTCTCTCTGCGTATCTCTCTGGTCAAATTAAAATAAATAAATGAATGAATGAATGAATGAATAAAATTATAAATAACTATTTTTAAAAAAGGATTCTTGGATGGATTAGTATTTTGTATATGAATCTGGATGGTGGTATAGCTAATAAGTTACTCTTTCATGGTTTTATGTCCCGGGCCGCAGGAACGTTGAAAGCGGTTCTTGGGGG
>NW_006159807.1:1082445-1093523 GCF_000334495.1 Tupaia belangeri chinensis | reverse complement strand
AAATGCAAATGAGATAGAACAGCATGAACCAATCATTGATGTGGGTGGATCTCTCCCGTTGCCTAGAAACCCAACCACTTCTGGGGAGAACAGTTGGTCACATGATTTCTGAGAAATGGTTTGCTCAGTGAGGAAGTGAAGCCTAATGGTTTCCAAGATGGCGGATAGCTTGAGATGGCTTCCGCATGCAGTGCTCACCACAGTTTTAGACCCTGGATCCTCAACATTATATATGTACAAAGAGGGACCAGCACATAGCATAATGGCTGTGTCATTGGACTTCCATGTAGTTGACCGTGGTTCAAGACCCAGACTTGGTGGCTTAAACTCTCACAGGGTGTGTGTGCATGCGTTCCCAAAAATCCCAAGAGGAGAATGAAGGAGAAGGGATTGTGGCATAGCCATTCCCCCTGGGTGGTGATTTCTCACTTTCTGTCTCTCTGTCTCTCTCTGTCTTTCTGGCGAGCACATGCACCTATAGCAAAAACCTCTCCAAAAAATAAATAAATAAATATGTATAAAGAGTGTATGAATGTTTTGAGAACCTATCAAGCTGTCTACTTATGACTTGTGTAATTTCCTTTATGAATATGTTAATGATGTTTTCTAAAGAAATAATAATAATATGGGGAAAGGAACGACCTAAGATCTCTATCCATGCATAAATTATTACTGAGCACCTATCCTTACAAGGCACTATGAGTCACTTTCAACTTAATTATTTGGTGACTTTTAGTTTAGCTTAGTTTGCTATACGCCACATGCCCTCACCAGAAAGAGAGAGAAAGGGAGAGGGATAGTGAGAAATCATCCCCCAAAGGGGATGGCCACAACACAATCCCCTCTCCTCTATTCTTCTCTCAGGATTTTGGACACACATACACAAGTGCCCAGTGTGTTTTTCAAGCCACCGGGTCCAGGACTCAATCCACACAGTTGGCAACATGGGATCCAGCCGCCTTAACCACCATACAACTGGCAGTCCTAATGACTTTTTTTTTTTTTAATCATTTAATTTGGGGCTAACTAGTGGTGCGGAGTTTAAGGTACTGAACTTAAACTCACATGGCCAACCATGGTTTGAGTTCGGGACCTAGCAGCTTGCTTTCTCACTTTCCCTTTCTCTCTCTCTCTCTCTCTCTCTCTCTAGTCAAATTAGAAATAATAGTAATAAGAGCTGGCAGGTGGTGTGGTGGTTAACGTGGCTGGACTCCCACATGACTAACTGTAGTTTGAGTACCGGACCTGGCAGGTTGCTCTCTCAATTCCTTCTCTCTCTCTCTCTCTCTCTGGCCAACTTAAAAAAAATAATGATAATGAGTATGATTAAATAAAAAAATTCTTTAACAATGTTTTTAGAAATCAAAAATAATAGGAACCAGCAGGTACACTGGTTGTTAAGGTATTGGACACTCCCACATGGCCAACCATGGTTCAAGTCCCGGACCTGGTGGCTTGCTTTCTCACTTTCTCTCTCTCACTCTCTCTCATCAAATTAAAATAAATGAATGAATGAATAAAATTAAATAAATAATTTTAATTAATTAATTTAAAATAATAAATAAAATTCTAAAAATAATTTTAAAATTATTTAATTTTATTGTTATTATTAGTTTTTAATTTGTCATAGGGTATATACACTCACCAGAGAGAGACAGAAAGAGAAAGAGAGAGAGAGGAAAAGTGAGCAAGCTGCCAGGTTCAGTACTTAAACCACAGTTGGCCTTGTGGGAGTCCAGCACCTTAAACTTCCATGGCACCTGCTGCCCTCCCACACCTGATGACTTATTTTTAATATACCGAATATGGCAGATCTTTGGGGAAACGGTTTTAGTTCTCTTGATAAAGGGGCAGCAAGTCCATTGTTCTAAGAACAGAGGCCCAAGGCTTAGCCAGTCCTCCCATTTGTGCCCAGTAACCAGGCAATAATGATGGGAGAACATCAAGATAAACGCCCCTTTTTAAGTGTTATAATGATTTGCAGAACCTATTCAAATACTTAACAAAAACTTTTCTATAGCATACCTGAGTGGGATGTCTGCATCAGAAAATATCAACAAAAGTAGATAATAAATTACTACAAGCCAGTGTGCAATCTTAATGTATTTTTTTTAATTATGGTTAATCGTAAGTAGGTTAGTTCTTAAAAAGATGTTACAGTTTCTCCATTAACTTAAAGTCAAAACTTTTTGCCTTTAAATAGGCCAGTATCCATCTGGCATTTAAATCCCATCTTCTAGGAAACAGCCTGACATGGTATCTTATATTTTAAACCAAGCAACACACAGAGCTATTCATGAAAATCGTGCCCTCAGTTAAAGTCAGACTGCATCAGGACAAATGACATTAAATATAACATTAGTGTTATTTTCTATATCTTTTTTGTGTGGATTTTTGCAGAGGCCTCAAAGGTGTGGATTACAGGGTCAAGAGCATATTCTCCCTAAACCAAGAAGAGCAAAACCACCATAGCACCAAAACTCAGATGGGTGGAGATCAAAACAGAAACGGCTCTGGAAATACTCAGGAAAGTAAGAAACTCTTTCTAATTCTGAGATGATAGTGGGGAACATCTGTTTACCAGCAAAACGCACTGCCATTTGCATGAGGGAATACATTTAATGGACGAAGCATTAAGATCACTGAAGGGTGACATGTTTTGTTTGCAGTAATGTGTGCACGGCCTTCCCAGCCAGCACTCCTGTCCAACATAACCGAGTAGCTATGTGAGCCACTCCCATTATATCACATTCTCCCTGTTGAAAGTCTATGCCTTGCAAATAAAACAAAGCTGCTCTGGAGAGCCCACATTGTGAGTTCCAGGACTATAGGGCAAGTCGAAGATTCCTCCTTGTACGTATTTAATGTGGAAGAGCCACAGAATCTCAACCATGAAAACTAGTAGTCCAATGACAGACTTTATGGTTATTTCAATCATCATTTAAAAGAGCTAGAACTAGGGAGAACTTTCCCAAACACCTTGACTAATAAATCGTCAGTGTTTAAACAACGATTACATTATGAAATGAAAATTAGCTGTTATAATCAAGCCATATGGCTAATATAATTGATTGGTTCGTATTTTTAAGAAGATGGAAAGCACAACCCAAAGACTAACAAAATAGATTTTACAAAATTAACTAGAGGTGGTTAGTTCCATTTTGTTGGATAGGTTAGGGGTTTTTTTATATGAAGAAGAGGGGAAGAAAATCTTTGTTACCTCTGATTTTGATGGGAACTCTGAATAGAGTTCAGTGCTTGATTAACTTAAAAACCATGCATGTAAAATGGAAAACAAAATGGAAATCTGTACATATACATGCAAAATAGGTATACATATGTGTGAAGCAAAAAAAAAAAAAAACATTAAAATGAGAAGCTATACAAATCTTGCTTTTTAAAGTTGTCAGCAGGAGAAAAAAAAAACGGTTTGGATTTTCTCCCCATTGTAAAAGCACATTTCAGCCTGTTTGGAGTAACTGCAGTGATATCATGCTTTGACCGTGCTTTATCTGCAGTCCTCCTCTGCTCCAGGAAACTAAGGACCGTTTACAGAAAACATTCCTGGGTTGATAGAGGCATGCCTTCATGTTTTAAAGTGGCAAAGCGGGGACCCGTCCTTTCTCATAACTGACAACCCTTTGTCCTTCCCTCAATCTCATTTTAGGCACCCCATCTGGACTAAACTTCTTCTGTTGATCACAAAAAAAGATCTAATCACTCTTCACTGGAAATGTCTGTCCTTTGGGGTTTCTCTTCTGTTTAGGTTTTATTTGGGAACTGTTCTTGATTTGGCTTTTTTGTCTGGTTGGTTTTTAAGTAAATTGTTGGCTCTATCTTCCTGTGATGCCAGGTCCAGGTGCTTCAACGTATATTATTCCCTTTAACTTTCACAAAGATCCTTTTAAGAAGGTATTGTTATCATCATCCTCATTTTGCCTTCATTTACAAAGAAAGGGCAGGGGGATGTTTTTCATATTAAAAAGACCACAGGGAGATGCAAACCCAAGAGCAGGAGTTGTGAAAGCAGAAAGGAATTCTCAAATCATTTCAGCCTTACTGGCATTTTAAAGTCACCTGGACTTGCTGTGGCCACCCACTCCTCTGCGGGACTTCACACAGCGGTCCCGAGTCCCCTGCCACTCCCGCTGCCTTCTGCGCGGTTGTGGGAGAGGGAGGGGTTTGAGTTTGCTCTGTTGTGTACATGAAGGGAAGTGACATTTACAGAATACCTCCTCTAAGAAAGCTCTGCTTTCTATACGACATGAGATAACTCAGGAAATTCTCACAAACCATCCTTGAGGTAAGGCTGTATTATTCATCCCCAATATTCAGAGGACATTAAGGTACAGAAAGGTTACATAACTTGTCTCAGGTCACAAAGCACATAAATAACCCAGGTGGAGTTGAGGACTGCAACTTGGTCAAGGGGACCCCAGGGGCCATCCTCACTTAACAGGCGTCAGCACCATTCTGAGGCCCACACTGCTTATTCACCAGAGCGCTCCCAAGGGTTCTCCTGGACCTGGTTCGAGGCTCTCAAGCCAGTCGTTAAAGATGGAGAGGAAGATGAAAAGTGGGGGGCTGGGGGCGAGACCCTGGCTAGGTTTTCAGAGAGACTTGGGCTTCAGTAGTTCAAGCCTGTTTACTAACAAATTTTAGAAAAGCAGTTAAACAGAAAACCTGGCGTCGCTGGCATCCCCACTTTGGCCAATTGCGCCGCGCTGACGCGGGCGTGTGTGGGCGCATCTGCCTGCCCGCCACAGCGGAGGTCCTTGGGGCTGCGTTAAAGCCCAGGCTGGCCCGGAAGAAACATGCCTCCCATAAACACTGGCGGCACGTTGTAGAAAAGTCCCTCCGGGGTCCTGGCCCTTTGAAAACATGGGGGCCTCGGCTCTCCCTGGAGCGACGTCTGGGAAGCCGGGAAGCCGACACTTCAAAGGCACACACCTTTTCAGGAAATCTCCGGATGTTTCCTGGCGTCCCAGGGAACGTTTTCTATCCGCGGGTCCCTGTTCCCGGAAACCAGGCCTGCAGGTTGGCAGGTTAGCAAGTTCACCGCGAAGAAAATGTTGCGGGTATAGCCGGCCGGCGCTCCAGCAGACCGGACCCGCCGCCCCCCCACCCCGTTTCCTCCCTCCCCTCCGCACCCGGTGTTCCCTTCTGGCAGCGCCTAGGCCAGACCTCGGCTGAGAACGCGTCCCCCAGCCTCCGCGGGTCTGGCCAAGACGGTGCACCCCGGACCCTCGCTGCAACTGATCCACCCCAGAGGCTGCAAAATGAGGTCAGTACAGTCTGGGCCCCCAAATCTGCGGATCGGAAGTCTCTCTTAACAATCCCTAGGGCTGCGCCTGTGCACGCGGCTGCAGACTGCACCTTGACATTCGTGGGTTTAGCAGATAGGAGTGTGACTGTCACCCTCTTCGGCTTGTTTCTTCAAAGAAAAACGGACTCAGAACAGAAGGCGGGCGTGGGCCTAGGAATAACCACAGGACAGAAAAAAATTTTTAAACGTTTAGTTTTTTCCTTTTTCCAAAACAAAACAGAAAACCACTGGCCCTACACTCACTTAACACCCAGGACAGTTGTCCAAGGGACAAAAAAGCCATCGATGTGTTTCGCCAGTGCCTAGAATTGGGGAGTTCGGAAAAGAAGCCAACAGGAAGGGTACCTTCTCCGTGCACCTGGATGGGGCCCGCATTTTGTCTCCTTTTCAGAGTCTGCAAAGCAATGGCGGACCAGGCTCTGCTGGCCTGAGGGGAGGAGAGGCACACGGGCAGGGCACTGCTGGCATCAGGCGCCTGGCCTACTGCTGCTCCCAATCTGTGCATGCTTTGCAGCGAAGTGGAGCCCCGCGCTGGGGAATGAGGTGTCGTCTAGGGACACTGGACAGGGCACTGCACCTCTTCCGAGGGTATGGAATTCTATTCCTTCCCCAACTGCCTGTGCCTCTGTCCTCTCGCCACCACCACCCCCCCAACACACACACACACACACACACACACACACACCCAGCAGATCCTTGTGAACGGGCAAAGCCCTGGGTTGCTTGGCCAGCAGAGGACAGAGGGCTCTCAGCCAAGTATACCAAGTGGGGAGGGGAGAGGGAGGACTCTAGGACTAGGAGAGAGGCCGGCCACTTTTCAAAGTGTGAGTTTCCAGTGCTAGAAGTTCATCTGGTTCGATCTTTATGTTGAGTGCCAAAGATCTACTTAGATACTAGCATGTAAGACGTGTGTGAGGTCAGCAAGGAGTAAGTCAGTGACAGGCTTTCAAAAGCCCGAGACCTGCACATAGGTAAATGGTCTCTTTCCCACCAGGGAAGCTAAGGTTTCAACGGAAAGATGGAGATGCTCGAGCCTGAGCTTGCCGGGCATGACTGGTGGCCTCAAGCCCTTGAGTCAGCTGCTTAGTGCTATCCAGAACACCCTCCCGCCACCTCCAACACCACCACCACCACCAGTCCCAAGGAACTGCCACAAATGCTCACACAGCCCCCTGCCTCGCTAGTCCCAAGGAACTGCTAGACATGCTTGTGTTGAGCATTGCCAAGGGCAGGCCCTTAGGCTGCTGATCTCCTAGGACCTGCCTCCTCCAAGCATCAAGATTCCTAGCCCACCCATCCCCCACACACACACCCCCCTCCCTCTTCGTGCCACTGGGACAGCAGTGCTTGAACCACAATGTCACCACTTCATGATAGGACTGCTTAATGGGCAGTTGAAGACAGCTCCAACTGCCCGAAGCCGGTGAAGCACAAAAGGTCCACGCATCTAATGCCTGCCTTGTACTGTTGCCAGTTGACACCAGTTCTTCCCAGGCATTTCAAAAGCTGCAACTGTGACTCAGACAGGAAACAGACTGGAAAGGCTCACACTCTTGAGTTTGCCCAAGCCCTCAAGTGTCCCCAGTCCCCTCAGCACTTTTTCCTCCTTGCCAAGGTCAGGGATCACAGAAACAATAACTACAAAAGCCACCAGTTATTGGATATGTTGAGCAAATTATTTTTAAGAATCATTTATTTTATTTATTCATTAATTTTAATTTTACCGGAGAGACACAGAGAGAGAGGGAAAGTGAGAAAGCAATCTGCCAGGTCCGGGACTCGAACCATAGTCGGTCATGTGGGAGTGTACAGGACCTTAACCATCATGCCACCTGCTGGTCCCCTTGAGCAAATTTTAAAAGGTTTTGTTGTCTCCTGTAAACCCGGTCTACTATTAGACCCATTTTGCAGATGAGACCATTGAGATGCAGAGAAGTTAAATCATTTACCTGAGCCCTAGCCAGGAAGAGCCTTACAACCTGCTGTTTAATTTTAGGAGGTGAGACTGGGAATGTGCTGGCAAGGAGGGCAGAATGCAGCCTGCAGGGCTCTTAGAGGCTCTCTGATCCTCCAGCTCTCCAAGGTTACCCACCAACCAAATGACCAAACTCTGGCTAGAACACTTCTGGAACCCCTGCTAGGAGAGGGAGTGAGGGCCAAAGCCTAGACAGGGCTGAGGACCTTGAGTCTATCAACCGAGTAGCCCATCTGTATTCTAATCTAGGCTCTGGATGATTTAGCTGTGTGACCTTGGACAACTCCTTTAACCACACTTAACTTGTGGTTTCTGGCCATAAATCTGAGATAATGCATAAGGGAGATGAGTGAAGTAAGATAACTTACTGTTTCCTCCTGTGTTTCTTCTCAGTTTCCCCATGCCTAGCATAGTGCCCCAGCCATAATGAATGCTCAAGTAAAGGCATTTTCCCTTCTTTTCTGCTTCTTCAGAAGTAGCACAGACTGCACTAGCACCTTCTACCTTGCCTCCCCATAGCCTGTCTCTGCACAGGCTTGGGTCCCAGCAAACAATCTGCCTCAGACATGAACTAAGTGAGGCTCTGGGGTTGGCTTCAGCCTTGCACTCTGGGGTTGAAAGAGCAGCAGACAAGAGGATTAGGGTAGTCCTTTAGGGTAGCTGAAGGAGGGAAGAAGGCCAGCTCTGCAGACACCCCACTCCTTCCTACTGAGGAGCGACTAATGCACAGAATTTGCCCTAATGCGGGACCAGCAGTTAGCGTAATGGCTATGTCGCTGGACTTCCATGTAGTTGACCACAATTCGCGTCCCGGGTCCGGTGGCTTAAAACTCACGCTGGGCACGTGCGTGCCCAAGATCCTGAGAGGAGAAGGGATTGCGGTGTGGCCATCCCCCCTGGGGGGTGATTTCTCTGGAGGTGATTTCTCATTTTCTATCTCTCTGTCTCTGTCTGTCTGGTGAGCGCATGTGCCCTATAGCAAAAATCTCTCCAAAAAAAAAAAAAGAAGAAGAATTTGCCCTTATGCAAGGTTTACATATAACAACTCAATTTCCCCAACAGTACATAGCAGCAAGGCTATTACTATCCTCATTTTATGGATGAGGAAACTGAGGCAAAAAGGACAGTAACTTGATTGTGGTCACACCACAAATGAGCGGCTGAGTGGGTATTCAAACCACATTGGGAGAGTGGCTATCAGTGGGAGGGAAAACGAGCTTAACAAGGAGGAAGGACCAGTTGAGACTGAGGAAGGACCAGTTGAGACTAAGTCTGCAAGATCTCCCAGACTCCCTGGTCCCAAGACTGGAGCCCACTCCCTGGGAAACTCCATCCAAGCCTTATCACTGGGCCCGGATCTTGAGCTAGGCACCTCACACACCCCTTCCCCCTCTTCCCCCTTGTAGTTTTGGGCCTTGCCGCCCTGAGTCTGAGCCCATCCTACCTCCGTCTCACACCCCTCTCCCCAGGGTCAGGGCTGCCCCCATCATCTATCACCAGTGCTATTCTGTCGCCATGCTTGGGGCTTCTCTGGGTCCAGGTCCCTTTACTCTGTGTATCTGGGTTCTTTTCTCTGCTCCCAGATCTAATCGAATCCCTAGGCAACCTCTGCCCCCACTGTCACTCCCAGTCTCAGCCCACCCTCACTTTCACCTCCATCCTATCTTTCTCTCTTCTAGTGACCCTGTGGGACAATGGAACCTGTGTGATCTAGGGGCCATTTATTTTGGGGTTTGTGGCTTGGCAGATCAAAAGGGTCCCCAGTGTTCTGGGTTCCAGACAATAACAATAATAGATTGAGCAGACCCTGGTCCAATGTCAGAATTTAGTAACTCTGGACTCCAGTCCCTTGGACAGCCCCTTCCTAGCACCACCTCCTCACTGGAGATCCCCAAGCAACTAGAACCTGCGCCCAGGTCATTTCCACAGAGGTCGTGCCCTTTAGGGGCAAGGTGTCCCTCTACCTCTCCCCTTCTACAGATGGTGGATAGGGCAAGTGTTTTCTGGCTGGAGGCTTCCCACCCCGCCCACCGCCCACCCTCTCATTCCGGGATCAGGGATCAAACCTCTCCTTCCTTGATGGGCCCCTCCCAGCAGCAGCCTCGGACTTGTCAGGATCCTTTGGCCTCTTCTTCCTCCCCATCATGTATTCATTTGTTTAGGGTGCAAACATTTATTGAGCTCTACTCTATTCTGAGTCCTAGAGATCTCAGCTAAAACCCAACACTTCCTGGCACCAGCCACTGACGTTCAAGCAAGCTACCTGAGAGGAGAATGCAGGAATCTCTAAGCAGGAGGAGAAAGAAAGCAGGGAAGACCCAAGGAAGTGACCGAGAGTGATAGGCACTGGGGATGGGCAGCTGACAGGAGCTCCTGAATGATGCTCTGGACCACACTCCCATTTGGCTTCTCAGGACCACCTGGTATTCAGGCAGCAGGGGGGCAGGGTGACTGAGCTCTTTCCAGCCTCTGACCTTGAGCGGTCACCTCTAACATCCCTTGGAACCTCCTGTCATTTGGTCAGGAAGGCTCTGCTGTCGTGTGCATTCGGAGGTGACTGGCCCCAGTGCTGGACAGACATGGACTGCCCCTCACCAATCCCAGGCCCACACATCTGAGTGGGACAATCGACTTTTCCAAACCCAAATCCCCTTCCTCAGGTGACTGAGACAGGCAGAGAAAATGAGAAAGTTGGGCGCCCCGTAGAAGAGTGGGGGTGGATCGCGAAGGCGATGTCCTGACACATGGTCGCCGCGGAGACCGCGGCCTTTAAGCTTTTTCTTTTTTCTTTTTTTTTTTTTTTTTCCTTTCTCATTCTGTCTCTGGCTTCTTTCCCAGCGGAAACCACAGCGAACACGCATTCTAGGTTGGCACGGGCTTCTCCTCTGGCGGATTGTGTCCCCCCACATCTGATCAAGGGGACTAGGTCGAGTGTCTCCCTGAGGCGACGCTGGAGCCCTGCGCCCTACGGAGCAGCACGGAGCAGGGGCCAGCGGTTTTCCCCCGCCGGCGTTGGTCCTGCTCGCAAGAAGGCCCTTCGCTGCCTTGGCTCTTCTGCCCTTCCAGTCTTCTCTCCTGGTGGTCCTGCTCCCAGTGCAGGATGGGGGGCGGGGGAAGGGAGGTCACCTCCTGGCGACAGAGCCCCAGGGCCAGGGGAGGGCCAAACCCAGAACGCAGAAGTGATCCCAGACAGCGCTCCACAGAGCTGGCTCACACAAGGGGGGCGGGGGATGGCCTGCCGAGGACAGGCCCCAAAATGGTGTCCTGGAGTAGGGGAGAAAATAAGCCACCACACCCGTGACCGCCTCTGCCACCCCTAGTGCCATCACCCCAACTGTGACCTTCCACCTGCCCAGGGGCGGGGACCTTCAGATCCAGCCAACATCGATGTAGGTCTACCCCAAGGGTGCCCACCCACATACGCAGCTGCAGTGTCATCCACCACACCCCTCTTTGGGGTGAGACTTCTAGGGCTGCGCGCGCAGAGAGCAGAGAGCGTGAACTCAGAACCCAGGCAGTGCAATATTAAACTCTGGTTCTGGCACTTAGAAAAGTGCTCAGTTCACAGCCAGATCTGCCCCTCTCTAAAAAGAGGTGATCGAAGTCGCCTCCCTAAGGCTGTGGTGAAAATTAAATGAGTTAAAATGTGTATCCTGACTGGCACCTGGCAAATGCAAAGTGTTTAAGTGTTAACCATCCACTTTTGACCTACATAGAAAATGAGGTGGTACAATACAAAGAGGTCCCAGGGGAACCTCCATTTTAATCCCTTCACTA
>NW_006159807.1:1074945-1077445 GCF_000334495.1 Tupaia belangeri chinensis | reverse complement strand
ACCTTATATACATCTGATAGCTGATCATAACAAAGAGCTTTAACAATCTACAAAGGTAAAGCTGATAAAAGGGTACCATATTTTGGTTCATTTTATTTAGCCTTAAATTATATATTAATTTTTAAATGTAAACTCAGTGAATAAGAGCTGGTGTAATCATTGTTTAGTGTAAGTAGTCTTATCTCTTTTTTAAAAGAAACAAAAAGTTGAACTTCAGATCGCTGCTCTTTCATTGGGAAGTTCCCTAATATTTTATGGAACTATTTTAATAGACCCCAGGAATTTCAAAAGTTTTCTCTTGCAACATCTCCTAACTGATAAAAATAATAATTTATCTTGTAAAATGAATTATTCAAGAGTTAACTAAAAGCCTATTTTTAGGAAACCAAGGTGTTAAAAATCCAGTGTCTTTAAAATGACGAAAATGTCAGGACACAAATTTGAAATAATTACAGAAAATAGTGCCAATGTGTATATAAGAATATGTGTGTATCTCTTACATATGTATTTTTGAGAGCATGAATATATATGCATATACATATACATATATATACACACATACGTGTAGGTAGCATACCTACATTTTAATACACACACACATACCCACTTCGCTGGGCCTAGACATGCACTAGCAAGTTATTTTAGGGCTTCAACTCTTCAGAAAATCTCATTATGTGAGGAGCGAAGTGGCTCTGCGGGGAGCATTATGGAAATATCTGGGCTTGATTTAATGAGGCTGTTCACATTGGTGGAATATCAGCTTAACAGAGAAAAGTCTACCCAGGGCGTCCAAGTTACCAAAATGAAAATTGGCAATTGAGATGATAAGAACGTGGCTTTCTTCTGCGAAATCACTTCAGGTAACAGAGATAACATTAAATAACATACATTCTATGCACCAAGAACAATGTTTTATGTACCGAGTCTCTTATCCGTCTCTCCTAATGACTTCCCTTAGCGGGTTGTTAGTACTTGACAGCAGGTCTCCGTGCGGGGAACTTTTCTCCAATTCCACATTCAAAGGAGGTCCATCAGAGAGCATGATTGGCAATTTTCGTCATAATCTGCACATTATTAGCATCAAAATTGACGTGGCAGTTAACACTGGTGGGTTTTGATGTACCTTTCTTCAAGTTCAAGAAACCCCTCCAGTAGCTGGGGTTGGCAGAGCGGGTCTCAGCAACCCAGCGGTGGCTTTGCAGAGGCGAAGGCGCAGTAGACATGCGTGAGAAATAATGCCAAGAACCATTTTACCCGAGGAAAAGGAAAGCGACGAGGGAAGGGGGCGAAGTGAATAGAAAGTTCAAACTTAGAAAAGTGTCTAAGGAAATGCTTCGGAATAATATATATCTAGAGATTCAAGTATTTCCCAGATCGAGTGGAACCCAGTAGTTGGAAAACTGAGCTAAAAACGCCTCTCCAAGTATTGCAGCGGGTCTGTCAATCCTGCCTCCCCTCCTTTCATTTTCCTTCCTTTCCCTGGCTTGGCTGGGGCCACCTCATTAACCATCACTTTTTGCATAAAATATGCAAGAGGCTTTCATTCCCTTAGCACCGAAACCAAAGACCAAAAAAGAGAATGACGGTGGACTCGGGGGACGGGCGCGACCGCCACCTGTGCTTTGTCCTTCCCAGGGAAAGCGACCACAGACCTATCGGTCTCGCTCCCGAAGGCAGTGAACAGTCACACCCCCACACCCAGAGCCCACGCTCTCCCGGCCTCCTCCTCAGATGACCTCCATTCTCCCGCTCTCCTTGCACAGGGCCCCTAACAAGCTCAGACAGAGAAAATGTGCCACTTTCTCCCACACTCGTTTCAAGAAAAGAGAGGAAGGATAGAAGAGAAAAAGCAGCAGCAGAAACCTCGGGGTGACTCCCCCGCCCTCCAGCTCTGGTGCACACCGTCCCACTCGACTCGCTTCTTTGTCGTTCTGCATTGCTCTGGCCCTGCGATTCAGCCGAGTCACCCCGGCCTGAGGTCGCACAGCCAAAGCCCGAGAATGCGAGGAACGGTTTGCGGGCGAGGGGATTGTCTTCCGGGAGATCGAGAGCTCAGGACAGCGGGAAGTGGGGTCGTGGAGGGGAGACAACAGATTTCGACAAGGGACAGTGGGGCAAATGGCGGGGTGGCAAATACAAAAATAGAAATAATTTGAGGGGACGCCCACCAGGCTTTCATGCCAGCTCCTTCCCCCCAATTTGGGGCAGGTTCCTTTCGGCCTCCAGTGCCCCGGGGCGCCCCCTGGCGGCAGCGGTAGCAGCGGGCAACGCGCAGAGGGCGCAAGGGGCGTAAGGGACTCAGGGGGCGCACAGGGGGCTCCCGGGCACACGCAGAGCTGCAGGCGCAGCCCCCTGGCGGCGGCGACGTAGTTATCTGGTGAGCGGCGCCTCGTCCCTCTGGTCCGGCGGGCTCACTGCGGTCTTGCTAAGCACCGCGGCGGAGTAGGGCAGGAAACCGCTCTCTGAGCGCGGCGCAGCGGCGCTACAGCCGAAGTCCGAG
>NW_006159807.1:1062466-1074488 GCF_000334495.1 Tupaia belangeri chinensis | reverse complement strand
CCGTGACGCCTCCTCGTCTGTCCTGCGCCGGTTCTGGAACCCCACCTGCGGGGAGAGCCGCGCCGTGGCCCGGGTTAGGAAGCGCCGGGTACTCCTGGCCCCCACCCCGGGTCTCCGCCACCCTCGGACCTCCCAATGAATGGCCAGGCTTACTCCTCTCCCACCCTGCCGGCCTGGCTCCTAGTCCCCTGTGCTCTCCCAACGGGGACAGTGTGGACCGCAGTGTGCGGGCCGCAGTGGGCACACTCTCCTCAGCGAGGAGTCTCCTCTCCCGCGCCCAGCCGCTGCCACACCTCGGGCTTTTGCTCCCTTATTTCTTGCTGCATTTCCTGCTTTTAACCCAACCTTTCCTCTCCCTCCCGCCACCCACCGGCGTCCAGCCTCGCTGAGCACCGGTCCCTCAATCCCAGGATTTGCACCGGGATTCTGGGCAGCCTTGGAAGAGAGGTTGGCTGCAGCTCAGCTTTCTGAAAGGTCGCCACGCTAGGTCTTGAGCTCTCCGAGCTGCGAGGACCTGCCCCTAGGGACATGGGTCCGATTTTGATATTGAGGGGATGATTTTGTTGAAATCATGTTCCTCAAATGAGTGAGACGAGAGTAATACCCCCCATAAACTGGAAAGGGAACATTTCTACCCCTCCCAACACAATATCTAATAAAGACATCACTCGTCGCACAACCATAAATTAAAGAAAGCCCGATCAAACCGGAGGAGACGTCCACACCCCTCCCCTAACCGGTGGAGTTTCCTCTTTTCTTTTTCTAGTGTTGAACGCTCTGTAAAAGTGTTCACCAAATCGCCCAACCTCCCAGCTATCTCTCTCGAACGTATAATAAAATTAATAATCTAAAGATATATATAAAAATAAGGACAATTTCGTTACGTTTTCCCCACAGAAAATTGCCTTTCCCTGTTGCCCATGGGGAAAAAAAAACGTTTAGGAAACTACTTTCTCAACCTAATCGATTTTAAATATATAGTATCCTTTTCTCCGTGTTGTAACGATTTATGTGAAAAATAAATCTTCAAGATCAAGAGCAAATGAAAAGTTTCGGCTCTGGTTCTTGCTGGAGGAACAAAGGCCACCCGGCTTTGCAGTCTAGGGGAGAGTGAGGCCATGGGCACGCGCGAGCAGGCACCTGGGGCAGGCGCTAGGCAGGATGGAGCAGAGGCGGCCTTTGTGGCTTCGACGGGCGTGTCTTGTGTGCCTCCGCCCCTGCCATTCCCGGGCCTTCCCAAGTCAGCCAGCCGACCAATGGTTCGAATTCGGTAACCGAGAAATAAGCCAACTCCTTTGGCGACTACACCCCTCCGCTTTCTAGGCCCTCAACTAAATCTAGCCACCCAGAAAGGAGAAAAGTGAAAGGAAACAAATCAGCCTAGATGCCCCGGGGGAGGCTAGAGCAGGCGCGCGCTGGAATCCATACCTTGATGGTGGTTTCCGGCAGGTTGAGTGCAGCCGCCAGCTCGCACCGGCGGGGCCGCGACACGTAGTTCTCCCGGTAGAACTCCTTCTCCAGGCGTGCTATCTGCTCGCGGGTGAACGCTGTACGGTAGCGCCGCACCTGATCCGCACCAGAGCCGGAGCCTCCCAGCGCGGTGCCCCCCCGCCCCCCCCCCCCCCTCCGCCTCCAGGCAGCCTGCCGAGGCCCGAGCCCGAAGCCGACGTCGTGGTGCCGGCGGCCGAGCCGCTCTCCGCGTACCCTAACAAACAAACGTCCGACAGCTCATGAGTCTCTGTGGGGCCAAGAGCCCAGGGTTGGGGCTGCGCGTGGATGGGTGAACCCGCGGGAGAAAGGAGAGTCGCTGCAGGAATTGATGGGGTCTGTCATGCTTACAAATTGCTGCTGCTAATGGGATCAATAAAGTTTGGGGAGCCTTTCATAACCAAATAATAGGAACTATATTAAGTCGGTTTTGGGGGGTTGTTTTGTTTTAATAATGAAAAACATTTAACTCAGGAGGAAAACTGGCGGAGGAAAAATGCCTACCTTTGGGGACAGCTTGCCATGGTCTGGAGACCGCAGGGCAGCTTTCCCTATGGCCTGTAACCTTTCTTTGACAGTCTTTTGGGTTTGGTTAAGAATATTTTAACATTCTCAAGTCAGCAGCACCTCAAACCTGGTCCATTGGGGAAGTGGAACCTACTTTTAAACTCTCTCTCCCTGACTTAAGCGGGTCGAGCAGAGGCGCCCTCCAAGGCTCTCCTTCCACCTTACCTAGAAGAATTCCGCCTCTACCCTCCCTGCGGGTTCGGGGACACAGAGTTCAGAGAAGCAGCCCAGGGCACCCTTCCCGGAGAGCCATTTGATTAGGGATCTGTCGGCTCGCTCAGGCTCTTAGACCCTCGCGCAGCAATATTCTCTCGGACTGGGGAGTGAGGGCAGGCGGGCCTGACGCCTCAGGCTAGGCCTGCTCCTCTCCGGGACCCTGGAGGAGTAGAGCCAGAGGGCACGGTCCCTGGCATGCGTCAGGTCCCAGCCCGAGCCAGCTTGCTTGCGGTGGGTCGGAGAGGGGCAAAGTCGCCGGGATGGGCCGCTGGGAACTGCGGAGAGCTAGGAGGATCGGACTGGAGAGCGCGGCGCCGGCGGCGCGGTTACCTTTGCCATTGTTTTCCTTGAGCGGCGCGGCGCCCAGGCCGCCGGGGGAGCGCAGCGCGGAGCAGCCCACCTCCACGTCGCTGCTCATGTCGGCCTCGGCGGCCGCCTCGGAATAATGGCCCGGCTTCTTGCGGCTCTCAGCGGCGGAGGCGATTTCGGAGGAGACGGTGCTTTCGCTGCCCGGGTGCTGCAGGTTGAACAAAGTGTCTATTTCGAATTTGCCCTTGGCGGGGAGGTCTCCCAGAGCGCCATGCAGGGGAGTGGACGGCAAGCGCGGGCTGAGGCGAGCCGGGTGCTGCGAATTTTCCAGGGCCTCGAGCACAGCATTGCCAGCCGAGTCGGACAAATTGGAGAACCTCTTGCCGGCCGTGGGGCTGTGCAGCCCTCTCTCCATCAGAATCATCTCTTTTCTTATTCTTTCCATCATCTCAGCTTTCTAAAAAATGTCACTGTGGCCCGTCTGTCCCGTCCTAATGATGGGCTGCGCCTAGGGCTAATTCTCATTCAGCCCCAGCGAGCGCCTCTAAATATTATTATCTCTTTTGGAGGGAGGCGGAAAAATTGTGGGATGCCAGAGCGAGGGAATGACTGGTCAAAATGACCCATACATCCTTCCGAGCCTGAGATGTCATTCATCAAAAAGTAGCGCCCGCTCGTCATTAAGGTACGAATGACGCCGTTCGAATAATCATTTATTGTAACAGGTTTATAAGCAAATAAATACACGCTCCTGTCAGTGGGTAATGAAGGCGGCTTGAGAGCAGACAAATAGATCCAGGTAGGAGGCGAGAAGAGACAAGAAGTGAGGAGCAAAGCTCCGGTCCTTTGCCCGCTCCGAGCCAGTTCTGCTCGCCCGGGGGTTTGGCCTCGGGGGTGAAATTGACAGTCTGATTAATAGAGCGCGCCGCGGCACATTTCCCCCTTCATTTAGGGGCATCATTACGCTCTCAGTTTGCTGGGTTGCCCCTTAGGTCCTAATCATGCAGCTCCTTCCTCATTTTTCCTCGGACACAGATACGTGTTAAATAATAGATAATGCTTTGATTTTCCAGAGTAGATCCCCGGATGGTTTTTCTTTTTTGTTGTTGTTGGGGGGGGGAACGCTGGTTTGGGGTTGTTTAAAAAAAAAAAACATTTACAAGCTGGGGGCGTAAGGGGTGGGGACAAGGAGGAGGATGCAGGAAGAGTTGCGTAAGGAGAAGACCTTGCGCTACTCCTGTCTGGAATACTTATCTTTCGGATTTCAGAACCAAATATGTATTTTATTTAACAAATAGGGCGCCGAGTTTCCTCCCTCCCTACTTCTTCGCCTCAATCTGGATGCTCTTCTCCCATCCGGAGAAAGAGAGAGAATGAAAGAGAGGAAGAGGAAAAGGAATATCTCGTAGAGTTTTTAAAGCGCTTTCCTGCTACGTGGACGGGGAGGTGCGTTGGGCTGGTGCCTGCAAACGGAAATCGTTAGGTCCTCTCTTATTTTCTAACACCATTTGCAGTGCGAGTTCTTAACTACAAGCCTCCCCAGTTTTTCACTTTTATAATCCTACTGATGGACAGGCTTCTCGCCTACCCATTTTCCCTGGGGTAATGAGCTAGGCAGGATGATTTGATAGCAGAATTCGACAGCTAACTTTAAACACAGTCGCTATTTACAGCGCCATACGGGCCACTCCGAATCCGCTTTCTACGTTTCGGCTTCCCCCCTCCCTCCTCACACAGAATGATTTGTATTTGTGGCCAGATTTCGAGATCAAAAGTGGAAAGGGGAGACATAGCTTTCTTTTCTTCCCATCCACTGTCCTCCTTTCCCCACTTCGCGCGTCTTCCTTGTCTCCTTCCTCCCCTCTACGCCAGCCCCTTACCTGTGGCCCCCGGTGTTCCCGGCGCGGAGTTCGGGCGCATAGAGTCGCGGACCAGCCTTGCAGTTGTTCCTTGCGGCCTGAGCTTGGCGGCTGAGCCTCTTGGCGATAACTTTGATAGTCATAATGACGCCGGTGGCAACCATTTTAACGAAGATCAATCTTCACTCAAGGCCGCTCCTCATCTCCTCCCGCGCTTGCGCCCCACCCTCCCGAGCCCATGAAGCACTGTGCCTGCCGCTCCCTAGCAGCCGAAACCGGTAGTCGGTAGACACCGGCCAGGAGGAGGGTGTACAGGGACAGGAGGTCTTCTTGAGCTTCCGAAGCGGCTCGGAGACCCCAGCAATCTGGGCGCCAGGCGCGGGTCCTGCATCCCCGCCCCAGCGCCAACCCAGACCCTAACCCGGGCCCCCTCCTTTCCTCCCTCGCGACACACCCAGCACATTGGGGTGTGTTAGGGGCAAACCCGAGATCTATTTGCCCATCTGTCTGTTGGCGCTTTCCTTTTAACCTTGGACCCGTTGGGGGCGCGTCAGGAATGTAAGGGGAGGCGAGGTGTGAAGTGTATTTATATACATACGTACACACATATAGGCAATGCCAAAAGTTTCTCTCCCGTTCCCCTCGGCGCCAACTTATTTGAACAACTCTAGCTTTGCTTAGAAAATCAATTCCACTTCTCTAAGGTAATAAAGGGAAAGCCCCATACGCACACGGTGGCTGGGGGCGGGGGAGGTGCGGATTAAGGCGGCAGGGAACGCCGAGAGGGCATCTGGCACCTAGAGGAGGACTTGACAGGGCGTTCCTCCGCCGCTGCCCCAGTGACCACCCAGCTGAGCGCGTTCTGCCTTCTCCTGGAGCCGGCTGTGGGGCTAGCAGCGCGGTGGGAGCCGAGCCTTGCGGACGCCCCCACCTGCTTCCTCTTTGCTCCGCAGCCGGGACGCCTGGCTCCGCTACTCCCAGCAGTCGCAGTCGCTGCCCCAAGTGACCCCTGAGGGTCTCTCAACCAGTCTCCGCTTGCTCCGGGGACAGAATGGACCAACTTGGTCCTGGCTCGGGTCGGGAGGGGGGAGTGAGCTTTGCCCTGGGGTGGGGGCCAGAGGAAGCGTGGCCTGGGCGGAAATTCGTGGACGCCTTTACTGCTGTCGTTTGGCGCCCCCATCTGTTTTCCTCGCGGTTTAGGCGGTGGTGAGTTGCTTTTCAATCGCTGAAGCCTCCGCTGGGGGGCTGGAGTGCAGACGGCGACCCCTCCTCTATCACCCAGCCCGCGGGTATCCCACTTCCTCCCTTCCTCTGGGAACCGCGCCTCTGGTCCCAAACCAGATCTCCGTCGGTTGAAAAGAAAAGAAAAAAAAAAAAAAAAAATTTCTAGGCGACACCTTCATTCATTAGTGGTTCTGAAAACTATTTTGCACCTTTTAAATAACACTAATATTGCATTTCTAGCACGTTTATTACGAAAACTACATTCGAGACCATGTCAGGGAAAGTGCTCACAGTAAAAGACTCCTATAATTTTTAACTAAACTGCGTTTAGCAGACAATAATGTTTCATGTGACACAGTGAACATTCCATTCCAATATTTAATGTCCCTTAATTTTATTTAGATTTCACACCTACTAGTAGGAGTTATACTGACTAACTTATATAAAGCTCTTTCTATGCAACTACAAGTTCTTTTTACATACATTACCTCCTCTAAAGCTCACACTAACCCTATGAGATCACTCTATTACCCATTTTTCAGAGACAAGGAACCTTCAACACAGTAAAATTCGGGGACTTGCTCGTGATTTAAACGTATCTCTGATAAATATGCAAGTTCCAAGGTAGCGGAAAGCTTTGGGCATTCTTTGGTTGATTTTCTTATTGTGCATATGTTTTATTTAAATATCAGCCTGCTTTAAAAATATTACTCCTGCAAAGATGGGAGTGGGAAGACGAATGCAGTTTTGTTGATTTTTATTGAAGAATTATGCAAACTTTGCTGTACTCCCAGAATGTGGGGCTTTTTTAATGCCCCCAGTTTTTGGACATAGCCTCTGGGACCTTCAAGGCCTCCTACCCACTACCGCCGGTATAGGACTCACTCAATAAAACCGGAATCCGACCCAGGCCTGTGTGCTTTAGCAGGAATTTTTTAAGATGCAAGGGGTAGAAGGTAAGAGAAGTACTTTCTCTATATCGACTGAAAAGCACTTTTTGCTTGAAAGGAGGAATGACATGAAAGAGGCCTAATTTTTTGGTTAGGCCTACAGACTAAATATTTGTTTCTTGAACAGCAGCGGGTCTTCCGAGGTGAAGTGGTAAACACTTTTGCCTCTGACTGCAGGTAATAAAAATGTGTCTCCGCTGGAGGGGAGGGGTATGGGTTAAGCCAGAGCTGCAGGAGAGCCTCAGGGCTACAAGGGCCTAGCTCTCCTTTTCGCGGCTGGGGGTGGGGGGGGGCAGGGGGGGTCGCTGGGTATTAAGGGTCACCGAACCGCGGACCAGCGACCTGTTATCTGAACACACGGTTCGCTGGAGGGAAGTGCGGTGTGGAGCGACAGCAGGACCGCCAGAGCCCTGGCTGTCCCAGATGGGAGAACGTTTTCTTCAGGCTAAGTGCTGTCCCCACGGCTGGGGCTCGGTTTACAAGAGAAGATGCGGGTTTGGCAACTCCAGGCCTGACATCGCACCAGCAACTTCATGCTCCTATCTTTCTGCAGGCTGGCCTCTAGCTGTCCAACTCGTCTAGGTTCCTCTGATTGCTTCTGTCTCGCCTCTTCCCTCTCCTCTGTCCTCAGAATCCTGTGCCCCACTGGAGACTGGCATTGATGAGAGGTTGCACAGCATGGCACCTTCTCCCCAGATTCTGAGGCTGCAAAATCACTGCCTGCCTGAAGCTGGTGTGCCCTCAGATGCGACAGGAAAACTTGCAGAGACATCTAGCGCCAGACGTGGGGAATTGCGCGCTGTCCGAAGTCGGAGCCCGACCATTCCATTCACCCCTCTGCCTTTTCTTTCGTCTTCCCCTTCATGCTAGGGCACTTCCCTAACTTTCATCTCTCCGCCCTGCTAGCTATTTCGCAAGGAGATAGCAGGCTCTGTGGGATGGACACAGACAGAGAAGATGGAAGAAAGAAAATATTTCCCTTTATCTCAAACGCCCGACAGAGCGAGATTTACCGGACTTAGAAAGAGTTTTGCTAGAGAAGTGTATTCTGATGACAACTCCACACCTTGAGATGTAGGACAAAATAGTGGCGAATTGCTTATGGTTCCAGCTTTTTTTTTTTTTTTAAGGAAGACAAGTTACTGATTGCTTCTGTCTCGCCTCTTCCCTCTCCTCTGTCCTCAGAATCCTGTGCCCCACTGGAGACTGGCATTGATGAGAGGTTGCACAGCATGGCACCTTCTCTCCAGATTCTGAGGCTGCAAAATCACTGCCTGCCTGAAGCTGGTGTGCCCTCAGATGCGACAGGAAAACTTGCAGAGACATCTAGCGCCAGACGTGGGGAATTGCGCGCTGTCCGAAGTCGGAGCCCGACCATTCCATTCACCCCTCTGCCTTTTCTTTCGTCTTCCCCTTCATGCTAGGGCACTTCCCTAACTTTCATCTCTCCGCCCTGCTAGCTATTTCGCAAGGAGATAGCAGGCTCTGTGGGATGGACACAGACAGAGAAGATGGAAGAAAGAAAATATTTCCCTTTATCTCAAACGCCCGACAGAGCGAGATTTACCGGACTTAGAAAGAGTTTTGCTAGAGAAGTGTATTCTGATGACAACTCCACACCTTGAGATGTAGGACAAAATAGTGGCGAATTGCTTATGGTTCCAGCTTTTTTTTTTTTTTTAAGGAAGACAAGTTACCCTGGTCATCTGTTCTGGTTCCATCTTCTAGCTCCCCCTTCGCCCTGACATAGTGCTTCTCTTCCAGGACAGACCCTCTTGCTTAAGTCTCTCCAAGGCTGGAAGATTTCTCTCCATCCCAAACAAGGACCTATTGCCCTGGCAGGAAGTAAACCTGGCTTCACTAAATGACAGGTTTGGAGAGTTTTTTTTGTTGCAAACTACATTCATTGTAAAGTGTAAGTGTGTTGTTAAACCCAAACACAATACTAGTGAGATAAAGTATCCAAATGCAGAGTTCTACTATGGCCATTGTTAAAGCCTCCTTCACCCCAAATTTGTTTTGGGTTTTTGTTTTTTTTTTAATATTTCTAGCCTAAGTGAAATGGAGTATTGCCTGAAGAGGGAAAATCAGTTCCAAAGTTGGCAGACTTGGTTAAGAACACTCTCCAGCCAGTTCTGCTGGACTTAAGACTTCAGAATGAAGATGCTATTTCTACACTGAACATTTAGTTTCTTATAAGTTAATTATGAGGGTGTCCTGCACTTCCTCGTTGTGACCATCAAGGCAAATACTTTCAAAGGAGTCCCCAGGACCACACTCTGATAGGCCCCTATCACCCTGGCCTTAATGGCCACAACTATTATGTGGTTAATTGAGTTCATTGCTGTCTTGGCAAGCACAGTAACTTCAATAAATCTAAATAGGAGACGGTGTCTGCCTATTTCCCAAACCAGGACCAGCACACAATTTGAAAGCTCATCTACAAGAAGGAAGAGGGAGGGTGTGATTTTCAGAATGACATCAATTCTCAAAAAAAGGTGCTTGTGAAGAGAAAGGTGGAAGATGAACAAGTGATTAGAGAGTTAAGTGGAACTCTGGGCAGTAAAGGACCCACTTGAGTTTTCCATCCAAATCAGGAAAGGTAGCAAACCTAGCTTCATGGGAGAATACGTGAATTTTTGGAGACATTTATGGTTGCAAAAGATCTTCATTTAACAAAGTCTATTTCTGTTGTTAAAATCCCAACATGATACACACACACACACACACACACACACACAGGGCTCAGTCTGTGCTCCTTGTCAGCTAAAGAAAATTATCCCCAATAGATTTAAATGTGAAATCAGTTTGGACCCAGGCTATACAAGCTAAATAAAATGTTTCTGCAAATTCAGCCTCCTCCACCTACCACCCCCAGCTTGTAAACTGTGTATCTCATTAGTTCATAAACAAAGCAACCCTAACTTTGCTTGGTACTCAACTACAGCCCCATAATCCAATAGCAGCAGTTACTCTGGGGTGCTGGGTTTAGGGGCCTGGACAGGACATAATCAGAGCCTCTTTTCCCTCCCAGATGACTGGGATCCCAAAGGCTATGCTGGAAGCAGGTTCAGTAGCAGGATAGTGAGAGACAACACTTCTTATTTCTCAGAACTGTCTGGTCTCAGAACCCATGGGATGAGCAGAGAAACCCCAAGTCCTATGAAGGTTCCACAGGGCATTTGGAAGCAGAGCTACCATTGAGAAGTCTCTTTCAACCTGAGCATTAATTCACATTTTCCTCCCACCCCAGCCCAACTTAATTCGCCACATGAAAAATTAAGCCAAAAGCAATAGGCTGCCTGAAATCAGCAAAACTTGACACTTTTTTTATTCTTCCTATCTTAATTTTACTTTATTCATTTTAAACATATAACCAGTCATTAAAATGTACTTATCAGATAAAAAGTGGAACAGAAGTCCAAGGGCACAAAAACTACAGAGATATTTAGTTTTGAGACTAAAATTCATTTGTTCTACTTATATCTTAGATTTCAATTCACTTTTTTAAAATGTCATAGAAAATTTTCTCCATGTCTTTCCTCTCTGAGAAAAAGAAAGGGAAACAAAGAAAAATAAAAGCATCTCAGGATGGATCATGGTTAACAGTTTGAATAATTGTTAGGTAAAAAGGACCCAGCCAGACACTTCCAAAAAGTTAGCAACTAGGTCGCCTGGCCCTGTTGGCCTTTTGAAAATGCCTATGTGATGCCCATTGCCAATTTTTGTCTTCTCTCAAGCAGTCAGAAGTATTCTCATTAGCAAACTCCTGTTCTCCACAATTTCCTGCAAAGCTCAGGCGCTCATGTCAATTTTGATCATGAACATGTCTAGGACTTCAAAAAGGGAAAACAAATTCTCCTGCTTCTCCTTTGCAACACCACTCTCATAACTTTCCCCTTTATTTGAGCCTTTTATGGTTACTGTGTTTTGCGTGTCAACACTCCTAACACCAGCAGCCCACCCTGCAATGTCGGGCCAGGCCCAGGAGGGCCTTCCTGGCTTTCTTCCTTGCCCTATACAGTATCTGTCTTTGGTCTAGGAACAACAGGGCTGGGCAACAAGCTGGCCTCAAGCAATTTTCTTGGAAATGGGACTGTCCTGGGCAGGTGATGTCACACAACCAAATAGGTCTGCTCTAAGGGGTCCCCCACCCACCCCAGCACCCTTGAGTCATGAGATCTAATATTGCTTCAAGGCAGAACCTTTAACTTAATACAGAGTTACTGCAGTTCCCCACTAAGTGCTAAGATGGTAAGATGGTGGGGTGCAGCTCTGAGGCTGGGGAATGGCAGGAAGTGGTGGAGGAGAGAAATCAGGGATGTGATCTCTGACACTCTGGCAGCAGAGCCTCCCCGAGCTGGGCCTAGCCCCGCCAGCACTGCCTTGAGCCCACCCTATTCCCCATGAAGTCAGACCCAGTTACTTTGGGCTGCTCCTATCAAAAGTCTCTCGGCTTTGCTTTTCCTTTTAATTTACTTGTCTTCTTAATTTGCCCCCTCTCAGTTCTCTGAAGCTGACTTGGAAAAGGAACCGAAACAAAGGTCTCTGGGAAAGTTAAGTTTTCAATTAATTGGTGAGTAACGGGCGGGGGTGGGTGGTGGCTGCAAAATGCAAGAGCCAGTCGCGGGCGCAGGCGAGGTGCAGTAGCTTCGCGGCAGGCAGCGGAGTGCCTTTCTCCCCGGGCGTCCTACACAGGGTCTTTCGCGGGCTAGGGAAGGCGGTGCCGGGGCTGGAAGCCCAGCTCCGGAGGCGACACTCAGCTGGCGTGAGTGTAAAGGCGAATAGCGTGGACCGGGCATCCATGGACTTTTCTGCTCCAAGAGATCGTCAGGTTTGCCGAGCAAGGCCAGGTCTTTCCTCCGTTACGACTGACTCGTAAGTCTCTGCTGTCCACCCCAAGGACGTGGGTCTTTTCCAGGAGGACAGCGCGTGTGCATAGGAAGGGTCTGCTCCAATCGGTGCTAACGTGCATGAAATGCCTTTGCTTGGTATTAATGCGCAAGGTAGAGAAAATGACCTCCCTCCACTTTGGGGTCTAGAGGTCAGCTAACCGAGTGACTAAGCAACCAGATTTAAAAACTAGCCTGTTTTCACATCATTCTGACCATCTCTATCCTTCATCTTCATTTTGCTGTGCAGCTTGGAGAGCAGAGGAGAGGTGGCAAAAACAGTCGTTACCGTCACAAGGCTCAGGCCTCAGCGCCTGCCTCAGTCGCAGACAGGGCCTGGGATGGGCCGTCGCGCAATCAGCTCGCGGGGGTGGCTGAGGCGCGTACGCCTGGGTCTGCGGGAGGGCGGGAAGGAGAGGTGGGCCACGCCAGGGGCTGGGGAGAGGTGGGGGCCGAGGTGGGTGGGTCCAGGCAGGCCCGGGCCTGGAGCCAGGCTGCCCAGCGCCCCCATCCCCAC